>NC_092212.1:30723377-30730788 GCF_043381705.1 Parasteatoda tepidariorum | reverse complement strand
TAATTAATTCCTAATTGAGTTTAAATTAAATATTATCATGTTTTTAGGGCATGAATCTGAATTGAACAACCTGATAATGCTCACTCTGGTTATTGTTTCCGTTTTTAAAAGCGCTATATGTTGAGCCACCTCATATAGATTTGCCATGTGACATTTTTAGCAGCAATTATTGGTCGATTTTCTAACGTTGCCATTCGGAGAGTTGTAATGAGGCTTTTTTTTTTTGGTGCCGTGTAAGAGAAATATGTATATAGATTGTGTTGCTTTCTCTCGACAGTGATTCGTACTATTTGATCAGTATGAAAGCTCTTGTTGAATATAGTTATTTTCATTAGTGAAATGAATTTATTATTTAAATTAAATTAAATTTATTATCTGGTTCATCACTATTTAATTGGTGAGCAACAAATACGCATACTGATGTCTTAATTGCACTTAATTTTGATGCACAATATTAAGATTTCAATAATTACAACTAACTAACAAACAATTCAACTAACAGAATTAACAAAGTAAAGTCTAGCAGTGAACTGCTCTTAAAACATGGTTCTTAGTAGATTACTGAAGAAAAACGCCACTGACTACTGTCAGTGAGCTAGTGAATGACCACTAAATTTGATCAGCTTGCGAAGGAATCGACGATCTCCGGCATTTGTCCTCGTCTGGTTAACAAAGCGAGAAAGGAGTGCCATTCCCTCTGCAGCGGATCAAATCTGTGATATGTTTTAGGATCATCCTCAGGGATGTTTCTCAGACCTTCGCCATTGCCCTCTGTGCAGCTCTAGTAAATAAAGCACGTAATAAATAAAGCACTACTAATTTTATGGAAAGTAATCGAAACATTTCGAGATCAATCGAAACATTTTGAGATTTATATACCTAGCTTCTCAATATCAAGTAATGTGGAAGTGTAAATTAATAAATTATATTGGAATACATTGTAGCTACCTTTCCATCTCTGTAAATAAAAGAAATCGCGAAATATTTTTAATAATTAGAATTAAAAGCCAGAACGTTAGAGTTCTTGCAGAAAGATTTTCCTTTTGAAGAAAAAAATTACTTTTCTTTTCTACAGTAATGTACACGTTATATTTGAATCTCATGTGTTTCGATAATCACTTTTTGATGCACTTAATTTGCACCGATAGCATCGTAAATCGATGTAATGTTTTGATTGTATTTTCTGCAGTTATTAATATTGATTTTAACGTGGTTTTTAAGGCAATAATTCTATCTTATTTTAGGCAGTTATTGCTATTGATTTCTTCAGTTTTTATATCCGATGTTTTTTATACGATATTATTTATTACAACAACCTAATCTCGAAGCGAAACATGCATTTGAGGCGTCCGATTCGCGTGATTTCGTCGTCTATTTTTTTATCGCCAGATTTCATGATTTTTAATTATTTTTTTTTTTATTGTGATGATTATTTATAAGAGGCTAAGAAGGAAATAATTTGAGCTTTACCCCCCTCCCCCGCCCCAACAAAGTGCGAGAATATCACCCATAATATTAGAATAAAAAATTATATAGTTTTTTCTTTTGTAAACACATCTCTTTTGTTATTTTAAATTAATAACATATGTTTGTTATTATTAAATATATCTTGGATAGCTCGAAAATATTCTGCCACCATAATCACGGAACCGCTTTTAATTAATCAATCATGTAAATAAGTTATATGGTGCATCTGAACATATTTTTCATAAAATTCGCTCTTTGTGTACAGTGTTTGATTAGCTACCACAGCGATGAAACATTAAAATTTTACTGTTATTTGCCTTTTTTTAGATGGGAATTAACCTGGCATAGTTTCATGATCTTTAAGCGCGCCTTTATACATTACTTGTTTCCGGTTTAGAGGTTCATCAGTATTCAAATAACCTAACAAGCTGAGCTAAATTTTGAAAAAGTTCAAAGAGGCTCACTATTGCTCTAGCAACAAGATCAGGGTGTGGACATAACCAACCTAAAACTCTTTTAATCATTAATTTTGTCTCTGAAAGCGGAGAGAAAAGAAAATAGGATAAATGAAGTTTCCTCCCTATACCTAGAATGTATAGTATCTCTTTCACGTCTTCAATTTGGATAATTTATGCTAAAAGTTCTAGAATACAGATTTATCTGCGGATAATTTTTTTATAGTATTCTGACCTAAATTAAAGGTTAATATTAAAAGCTTTGCTTTCGGAGTTATCATAAAATGGTTGGTTAAGGGGGAAAAAAACTTGCAATAATCGACGTAGTCTTTAAGAGTTGTTCTATCTTGAATAAATGAATTTCCATCAATGCCTGGGCGTTTTCATCAATTCGTTTGCTTTGTTTGATATTACAAAGATTGTAAATTAAATGGAAAATNATAGTATCTCTTTCACGTCTTCAATTTGGATAATTTATGCTAAAAGTTCTAGAATACAGATTTATCTGCGGATAATTTTTTTATAGTATTCTGACCTAAATTAAAGGTTAATATTAAAAGCTTTGCTTTCGGAGTTATCATAAAATGGTTGGTTAAGGGTAAAAAAAACTTGCAATAATAGACGTAGTCTTTAAGAGTTGTTCTATCTTGAATAAATGAATTTCCATCAATGCCAGGGCGTTTTCATCAATTCGTTTGCTTTGTTTGATATTACAAAGATTGTAAATTAAAAGGAAAATAAGAATTTTTCCCATCGTGACTCTTTCCAGGAAGCTTGCCGTCTTAGAAGAGATGTAACCACTCTTTTAGAAAATGGCTTCTTTTTTTTTTTTTTTTTTGAAAACGATTCGTGTTGAAAATTGGCAGACGAAATGTTTCACTGTAACCATTTTGGTATTTGTTTTATTGGATAGATGACATATATTCGTGAGATTTTGACTTGATCAAGATGTATGCCATTTCGTCTCATCGATTGCTATCTGCTTTCTTTTTTTTTAATGGTTTCTTTAAGTTATGTTTCGTGATCTTACGATGTTTTAGGCAATCTGAAAAGATTTGCTGA
Organism: Parasteatoda tepidariorum; assembly: GCF_043381705.1. Lineage (NCBI taxonomy): Eukaryota > Metazoa > Arthropoda > Arachnida > Araneae > Theridiidae > Parasteatoda > Parasteatoda tepidariorum. The sequence goes on along the minus strand of NC_092212.1, from coordinate 30,727,804 downwards.
ATTTTTTTTTTTTTTAGATTGATGAATGGAATGATCTGATTGATCGCTGCTTTCGTGGGAACGATCGCTTTTGTGTCTTTCATTTCAAATGTAAATTGGATCGCTTGAAAACAATTGTTTATGAACGTAAACGTAATAAATGGTTGAAAACCGTGTTTATCATCAGTGACCCATATGATCTCTCCTTACTGATTTTAGTGACTAACTCAATCTGCAGTAAGATATTAGATGGTATTATCTAAAAAAATTTTTTTCCATGCCATCGTTTAGAGTAGTAAAGATAATTTAGATCAAATTTAATTCACTTAAATGGGCTAATATTTGTTCAGGACAAATATCCAGTCATAAATTATAATATATCAAACTATTGTGTAGCAAAATTGATAAATTTCCATATAGACTTTGCCTATATATAAATAATATTTGAAATGAAATGAGAGATTTTTTAGTTGCTTCCCAATTTCCCAATATTCTTGAGTCCTTTAACTATCGATTTGAATATTCGACCTGGCTTCCAGCCGAAACTTTATCAGAAAAAAACCCGTATAAAATTCTGTTTTTCAGACTAATTTCAAGAAAAATCTCCCTTATTATAAGATTTAAATTTCACAATGTATAGGCACTAAAGGTGTTTCTTGACTTTTCGATAATTCGACTTCGATTTTTCGACCTTTCTATAATTTTTATTAAAAGAAAATTTTGTTTTGATCTTGTTTGGACTAAATCGTTAAGTTTGCGAAATGGTTGCTCTTGTTTCGGCTAATGGGTTGAAGAAAATATTCTTTATTAATGTTCTTGAATTATGTTATTATATTTAATGACTTAGTATATGTAATATTTTTATACAGTAAAAAGTAGTAAAATTAGTTCTCTGCATAAAAAAGGTTAAAACCTACTTTAATCCCGATTGATAATGATGACTAAAATGTGCAAAACTTTTGTGGAAAATGTTATGCATAACACTTTGTAAATATTATTAAATCATTTAAATTATTATCAAGTTGATTCAAGTAATGGGTGAAATTTGCCTTCATGGAGGACTTTTTGATTGAATTAGCCCGTATTTGCCTTACGTGGAGAGGAAAACCTTCCACGGTTAGGTTAAAGGCAAGGGGTATCTAACCTATGATCGGTCTATCACTGAGGATATTTTACGTCAGCACTGTGGTCGGTGCAAATTGGATGCGAATTTCGTATCTACAAGCCATCGCTGGGGGGTTCGAACCCGGTTCACCTCATTGGAAGGCGAACTCTATATCCCTGCTCTCTATCCTAATTTCTCTAAAAAGTCTCGGGGGTTCCCAGAGATGCCAACTGCTCCGGACGCGCCATAATAATTTAAGGAATGGTAAACAACTACAAACTAAAATTTGCAATTATTTGACTAATTTTGCTTACATTTTTAAATGGCGTAGCGTTACTTAACAGTTACAAAATGGCGAATTATATAAGTCTTCGAATTATTTAGAAATAGTGGTGGATAAAAGCCTAATAAATTGAATTTTTAAAGCCAACAATCACTTATTAATAAATTACCACTCGAAAATATTTATTTGCTGTCTGGAGCAAGTTGGCACCTGTGGGTTCCCCTAAAAGAAGATCGAACATTTAGGGTTCTGTAGCCGGGAAAAAATTGAGAAGCGCTGGAATAGAATATGGTATTGCTATCCATAAGTGCGTTTAAAAAGTAAAGTGAAGTCATTTCCCTTTTTAATCATCTTACAAAATCAAACTGAGTTATTTATGAAGAATGTTACGCTTTGCAAAATTTTTACAATGTAACTTCCCCTAAAGGCATCCTCGATTGTTTAAAACTGTATATGAAAGTGTAGAGATTTTAATCTTCACCTTTCTTGTGCATCTGCCGGCTTATTTTAAACACCGCTTCACCTGTTTCAAATCTTAACCTTCCCATAGAAAAGAGAAGACCTTTTAAAATCTTCAGAAACCTTCTTTAGCCTTTATTTTCATGTAATTTTCTCACTGACCTTTTATAGAGGGTGTTACTTCATGGCCATCGAGATAAGTTCCTGTGGTGCCACCGCCGCATACGTGACGTAAAAGTCTTTGGACTTAGGAAAATAGAAGATCGAAAAAGGTCACTTCCAAAATATCATTCTAAATGTCGACAAGTTTGTCGGGCCTCATTATTCAAAACAGTCGTTTTTCTTTGACAAGCGTTGGAGGGAATTTTCAGTTAATTGAAGCGATGTTATTCTTTTCTTGAATGCAACAAATCGTGAAATGTATTTTTGAATTTCTCGTGTTGCCACTTAATGAGAAATAATGTAGTTTGTTGAAATTGCAACTTGCAAGTTTGTTGAAATTGGGTGTGGTGACTTTTATTTTTGTAAATTTTAACAAATTGAACGATAGGTTTTAATATGACAGCTGTAAAGTCATAAGTCAATGACAGTATCTTTACAATTATGGAGATTAAGAAAAAAAAAAGAACCTTTAAATGTTCTTTTCCTACCCCCTCATCCATAATTTTATGGATATGGTATGGGAAACTTTAATTTAAAGGTTTGGCGTTACTATTTTAAGGATATTGATATTTGTATTAGGTTAAGGATATTTGATTTGTGTATAAAAATGAATGCAGATTAGTAAAACTTTTTGTCCAAGCAACTCAGCCACATTATTTCAGGTAAGAAATAAAGTGCCTTAATTTGCTTATTTTGTAATTCAAAATTAGTTCAACTAATAATAAATAATTATTAAAAATTATTTTCGTCTAGAAATTATCTTAAGATATATGAATTCTATAATTTTGTTCAAGAATTTTCGAATTAGCTTAAAAGGTTCTCGAGATATGGCGAAATTTGAGAAAAGTAAAATTAAAAATAAGCAAACGTCGATCTTCTCTTTTCTAATCATACTATTCGGATTATGTCCCCCCCCCACCTCTAAATTTTTGGGGTAAAAAATCATAGACCCGCGGAAAAAAATGTGTGTTTATTCAGAGAAAAAAAAATTTTGCTTTTGATTTCGTTAACTTAATATATCGCCTACACTAATTAGCATATTTGTGGTCACCCTCTCGAACCATTAAAATTGAGTCCTCCGAGTGCTTGAAAATTTGATAATTATTATCAAAAATTATTCAGGATGTTTAATTTCTTTTTATTAATTCATTTATGATTTATTTATTTTTTTGCATGCTGTAACTTATACAAAGGAAAGACTTTATTAATTTCTAAACATTTATTTTTTTTATCGAACTATAAATTTGTTGGTTGGTAATGATATTATCTGAATATCATTTGCTATAATAAATGAGATCCAAATTTATAAACTATACATATCCTCCACCATTTGAGGTACTTGCGAAATAATTTTTTAAGTTAAAAGAATTAGAATTTTTGTAAAACTCCTAATAAAACACTTGGAGCAAAATATGCCAATTTGTCTCTGTCCTTTTATATATATTTAAATAGTTCATCTTTAGTAGTAGAAAAAATTATTTTAATTAAATTTTTCTACATTGCCTTTGCTACTACCAGGAAAAATATGTTGCTCGTAAACTTGGGAAATTCTGTAGCAGCGATATGTAGGGACGGGCCCTGAAAAATACGTTGAAATTAGTTTATCCATTTCTCGCGACCAGTTTTTTATTTTTATAAAATAATTCTACTCAAATGTTCAATTGTTTTGAACTGACTACCCTCTGAGATACTCTAGCTCTTTTGTTTTGACCCTTAAAAGTTTGAGTCAGTCTAATTTATAACATAGTTGGATTTCTTCGTCATAACGTTATGTAACTGACTACTTGTAGCCATTTCTTACCGGCTCTTGTGCTAGTAAGTTCCTCTTCCAGCCAATTAGAACCTTGGCTATTTGTGATACTGTTTGAAATTTTAATGAGTACTTATTAAAATTTTATCAAAATGAAAGAAAACTTCATCATTAAGAGATAGAACGCTCGTCTTCCGATAATTTAACCCGGGTTCGAATCCCAGCGATGGTTGGTCGATACGAATTCATCACCCGGCTCACACGACCACTATGTTGACGTAAAATATCCTGTAGTAGTCGGAGCATGGGTTAGTCCAATACCTCCTAGAGGAATAAAGCCTCACAACGGGTTACTATAGGCGATGATGACGTAGTAGAGTTAGGCCCAGAGGAAAACCAGTCAGGGTAGCTATTTTTTCGAAAAAATCCGAATCTGATCAAACGAGCCATTGGCGATATTCTGAAGTATTGTAACCTGTGTACGCATTCAGCCAATTGGCGAATATTTTTGATTAGAATTTGTAAACAACCGTCGGTGTTCTGATGTAAACGTTCTTCGTAAAATTTATATTTATTCTACAAATGTTATAAATTTCAGCATTAATTTAATTCTTAGTGTTATGAATAATGGTATTTAAATGCTGTGTACCAAACTGTAGAGGAAATTACAAAGTTGATGGTACAAAAGT
>NC_092212.1:30698532-30722605 GCF_043381705.1 Parasteatoda tepidariorum | reverse complement strand
GATCCATCAGGGAAACGAAACTCCTCACTTTAACGCCACGCAACAACTACCCTTCTAAGCAAATCGACTGTTTTTTGCACTCTACACATCGACAACAGCGCCACCTCACCGCACCCATACCCTATTTACGCATGCGCGCCCTTTTATGAGTTTGAAGGTTAAGTTGCCACTATTTAATTTACAACCCTCGTATTAAAAGAAACAACATATGAGTGGTTGTTACGGAACACTCTGTATATTATAGTTATTTATTATATTTCGGATTAGATTTGAAACCTTTCGAGCGATCTTCCCGTTAAAGATTTTTTTTTTATTTTTAATTCTCACTATAAATCAATGAAATCAGCTTAAATGGACCACCATCCAAATATAATAAAACGGAAATTCTATTAAAAGTGCAATTTAAAAATTTAATTCATAACACTATGTTCTGTTATATCACGAAAAACAAAATTTTGAGGTTGAAAAAAAAATCATTTCTTTCACTCTCTTAAAAGGCGTTGTTAGATATCATTCACTCAATTTAAATGAATTGGTTTCCCGGCCGCATATTTCAGGTCCGGCGTTCACATCAAACGCGAAAGTGAAAACGCCCATTTACGTTTTTGTTTATTCTTTTCATTTATTTATTTGCTTTCTCTCTAGGTTCATGGGAGTATGCGTACACGAAGGCCAACTTCATGCTCTGACAGAGGTGAGTAGTAAGATCTTTTCTTCTTTTTTTTTTTTCTCTTTTTGTTTGTTAAATGAATCTTTTATTTGTTTATTTCGCCAATACACATGCCGGTAGTTGATCCTTATTTAACGTGATGTCTATGAATGTTTTAAATTTTTTTTTTAGGAAGTTCTAGGAGCGATGCTAACGAATCATTCCTTCAATTTGTTGCTACTTGTACTTTTATATTTTTCCTGTAACAATAATTTCGGCTATTATTTTTGAAGATTTTTTTATTCGTTACGTTAACTTATGATCTATTTCAAAAGTATGGTAAAAGAAAATCGGGAATAATTCTTTCAAGTAAAAAAATTTTTTAAAAGTGTTATTTTCTTAATGAAAAACTCTCAGTTTTTTTTTTTTTTTTTTTTAAATTCAGTTTTTAATTGTTTCTACTTTCGAACAAATGAAATAGATTGAGAAATTTATTATACTGATTGAGAAAAAATAGTTTAAGCAACTTCTCTCAAAAATGTAGCGTAATAAATGTTCAAATCTAGTCACTTTCGAATCTGTAATTTTTTTCTTTCAATTTTCCTTTTTTTTTTCTTGCGAAAGATTTTTTTTTAAAAATTTTATATATTGATAATTGTATGAATTGTATGGTATGAATTTGACTAAAATAAGGTTAAGAATGATTTTAAGAATTATTAACTTAATGTTCATTTTATTAATTTCATTCTTATTATACATTATACAAATCATTAATAAGAAATTTCAGCTTTGAGACTAAATAATACAATGGAAAATTCATGAAGCTATGATGGAACAAGATTTTCTGTTAAGTGTTCATTTATTTTAAAATTCGGTTTTTTAAAAATTCAATTTCTTAAACAATATGACCTATTTCGCTCTAATGCAAAATTATAGTATTCGTTAAAATGATGCAAAAAATTATCCATCTTTCAATTCAAAATTTTTTCTATCCTATTAAATGAAATAATAAAAATAATAAATATTTACTAAGTTATATTTTTCATGGAATATTTTCGTTGGGTAAATGAATTTTATAATTTTGTGCAAACATTTTTCAATTCGCTGAAAAAGTTCTGAAGATTGGCGGAATATGCAAAAAATGAAATTAACATCAAGGGGTCCAAACTTCATACCGCTCTCCTGATCAAACTATGGAGACCATTTTTACCAGATTGCGGCTATCCCCTATATTTTGGGGGTCCGAAATTCAAATCCTTCGAAAGAATATGTTTATTTAGAGTGCGTTTTTGTCAAATTTCGTAACTTAAAAATTATCGTCTGCACTAATTAGCATATTTGAGGTCATCTTTAAGATTGAGTTCTGGAACGGAAGATCCGATCATTAGATCAAAAGTTATTATTCAGGGTGGTCCGTTTTTTATTTTGCTCACCACACATTTTTATTTGATGTTTCATAATTTGTATAGCTTTTCAATTCGTGGATCAGCTGAAAAAGCGAGAGTAGTGATGGAAAGATCTCAATCACGCAGGACTCGCAGATGTCCCAACACAGGGATGGGACTTTGTTTAAATGACTCACATCCTCTCTGTTTTCAATAGTTGGATGATGTTCAGGAGGGGAATGATTGTTCCATTCTGTCATCCGCCCACCCAACAATCTCTCGCATGGGTGGCTTTCTCTCCAGCAGGTGGGGAGAAAGAATGGATATTTTGATAGAGATGTCGTTTGCGCCTGTCAATTTTTGGCACTTCATGTGAAATTTCTGAATAACATCACCCAGAATCTGATATGGCTTTAGATTTCAATTTGTCTGCTTTTATGACAAAAACTTTTTCTTCTGGGGTGTTTTTTGAAGCTCTTTCACCCTAAATAAATTCGCAATTTAAGTGCCTTATATTTGATGCAAAGTTATATTTTTAATCCATGCCATCTATATCATACATGGTGCGTTGCGTTTTTATAAAGTGCTGTAAGGTGCTTTTTTCGATTTTTGTTTTTTAAAAGCCCTGCTTTTTCATTGAGTGTTTTTAAAAAGTGCTTATTTTTCCCTTTTCCGAAATGAGATTTTTTCTTCTTTAACTTGTTGATTTTCGCCACGTATTATGTAAAAGCGTGGTTTTTACATTGTTTATTCAACGTTTTTACAATCTTCACAATCGTTTTCAACTTTTTCACATTCTACCACAATCCATTTCGGTGTACCGTCGGTCCATAGCGTATGAAAGCGCCAATCATTTTACATGTTTGATGTAATACTTACGAGCTCGCATGTGTACCTACTGAGCTTGGTTCGGTGAGATCCTTGCACTCTCATGTGCAACTCTGCTGCATTTTGCAAAATATTTCCACCCTCTGAAATCGAACCGAAAAATCTCTTGATCTTTTTATGGTGGCTAATATAATAAAAAAAAAAGAGTTCTTTGTCGAAAATGAGTTATTTTATCATGATCATATAAAGTCTGAAAATTATTTTGCGTTTTGTTAATGTACGTAGTGCTTAAAAATTACTTAAAAGTTGCTTATTTTTCGTTGAATGATTTGGCTACGCACCCTGTTTAGAACCATACCCATCAACATTTAAGGCTCCTGCGAAATTTCTTCGAGTGGTAGTGAACTAAGGCAGAAATTTTGGGCTTTTTATGTCTGTTTAAATTGTTCTTGCGTAGTGATAGACAAAATTCTTTTTAATTTTGATTTATTAAAATATTATTACATTACTTTTATTATCATTATGAAGAAACATATTTTCTTAAACAACGGGAAATCTGTAGTTGTTTTAGAGGGTAGGACAGAAGAAAATAGATTAAATATTTAAAAATTCTGTAACTTGTATGAAAAATTGCCAATCAGAGATTTTCAAACCTATATGAAAATCATTAATATCAATTGATAATTCTTGTTTTTTTTTTTTTATAATTTCTATGAACAGTGCAGTGTTGGTGTAAATTTATAAATGTTAAAAAAATTAGATCAAAAACGTGCTTTTTATTTTTACGATATTGTGGATTTTCTTCATAGTGACGATTTGCGCCATTTTTATAAGAAGCATCGAGGGCGATGGCCAAAGATAATAAGCAAAACTTAACCATTCGAGAATGACTATAAAAGGTCCCAACAGCTATAAAAATTACCTTATTCTCTAAAAAGCATTACTTCAAGTGGCAATACAACCTTCAAAAAAGTCTTGCTGTGCTGCAAAGTTGCAAGTGAAAAAATGTTTAAACCTATTTGAAAGCAATAAATAAAAGTGTATAATATATCCGATGCATTTGGAAATTCAAATAAAATTTGAATAATGAAAAAATATATTTCTAACTTATCGAAAAATAACTTATTTTTACTGAAAATAAGAAATTGCGTTTCACAATTAATTAGTTAATTTCAATTAATAATAATTCAATGGGCTGATTCAGAATTATTTGCAAAACTGAAAATTTATTATTTTTCTTATAATTATATTCTTATTTCTTATATTCTCTTCTTATTTCTCATATTTTTCTTATAATTATATTATTATTCTTATAATATTAATATTATTTTTCTTAGCTTATGACAATCGTTTTAAAGAGCGACTCTTATTTTTTTCCCCTTTTACATCTCTTACATTTTAAAAGCTTCAGAAAACATTTTAATCTTAGATTGATAAGGACTGATAATAAAGCTTTTATATATATTACTTTATCTCAATGCTTCCAAGGTAACAAAGCTTTTGAAATTTTTTTTTTCTTTTTGAAGAAAACCGTTTTAGTTTTTGGTTTATGCAAAAGAACAACTTATCTGGAAAAAAACAAGTCTTAAAATATTTTTATGACTAAGATAACTTTCTTTCTCACTAGACATGGGACAAATTTTTCAAAAAGATAAGTTACTCTATAAAAGTTTTATTTTTTATTTTATAAAGTATAAAATATACTTAAAGTTGACTTGTTAAAATTTTAATGTTCCATATAAGCAACGTAATAAACTAATTTAAATACATAAAATACTCATTTTTATTGCATCTTTTATTGAAAAAATTTTTAAGGTAAAGAGAAAATATTATCTTGCATATTTTTATTGATGTGCACGTCTTATCAATTATAGATTATTCAGCTATTGCTTAATATGTATTACTTTTTATATCAGTATACTTTAAGTATTTTCACATATGAAAATTTTTTACACATATAAATTTGTGTACAGCAGTTATATTAAACTTTTTAAATGTCGTTTTTGTTGAAATCTTAGATTTGTGCTGATTTTTTGTAATCAAAATTTTACACAAAATAAATCCCAAAAAAAAACTTGATACAATATTAAATGTGTTTTAAAGTGAAATTTGAGAATTGTTGATAAAAAGTTTTTTCTTTTGTTATGGACTCTTTTTTAGATTTCCTTTTTTAAAATATGCTTTTTTTTTGATTTGCAATTTATTATCCAAATATGATATTTAATAAAACAATTATTTATAATGTGTGTAAGAATTTTGATAATGTTGTAACAGTTGACGTTTGTGTTCTTATTTGCACTAAATTAGTATATGATTGTTGTATATAATATACATATATATCTATACATAATTGATTTCATAACCAAAATTTCTGATGATTCATATTGTTAATTTTTTCTAGTACATTAATGGTGGAAGCTTGGAACAACTTTTACAGAACAAGCATATTGAGTTGTCATGGGAGACAAGAATTAAATTGTCATTAGATATAGCTCGTGGCATGTGTTACTTGCATTCACGTGGTGTTTTTCACAGAGATCTTACTTCAAAGGTATGAAACATCTGTTATGATTTGACTTCATCTTTCTTTTCTTTCCATTCTGTGTTTATTATTGTGTTGTTGGCATCAAATTTGTTTGATTTTTATTTTGTATGCTTGTATTTTACAGTGTACGTTGTCACGAAATTACCAGCCATTAAAATTATTTTTACATCTAAAAATAGTCATAATTATGGAAAACTGAATATGTATTGTAAGGATAAGAATTAAAGTTTTTTTTTTCTTCCTATAATTTTACCTACTGGTAATGAGAACATGTTGGATGTAAAATTATTAAATCGTAATCATATATTTTTTTTTACTGTTATAAATTTAAACATAAGAATTTTTCTACATTTATCTAAAATAGTTTTTTAGTTTAAATTTGAACCATGCTTTGGGACACAATGTTTTTTTTTTTTTTTTCACTTTATGGTTTTTTTTAAAAAATTAATTAAACCTAAAATGCTTAAACAATATTTTTTTAGTAGATGTGAATTTTTAATACCTGTTATTTAAAATTATTATATTTAGCGTTTTAATAATTTATGGTTATGAAATGTGCCTTTTTATGTGTTAAAGATTAAATCTTCGAAACACTGCTCACTTCCAAACAATAATTTTTCAAATTTGCACTTAATTGCAGTTATTTATATTTAGGAGGAAGTTATTTATTATTGAAATTTCTTTAATTTACAAAAATCAATTATTGATCAATTTTAATATGATTAAAAAGAAATTCAAACTACTTTTTTTGGATTTTATATTTTAGTGTAAATATAATTATGATAATCTTCTAACAATTTGTTTTGGTAACTATTACTGTTTTCCATAATTGAAAAATACCAAAATATATTTGTAATTAGAGGGTCAATGTATATATATATGAAAGGGACACTGGCGTCCCACCGGCATCAAAGAGTTTAAGATGAATTGAGCTTAAACTGTGCCCAGCACAAATTTGGTCAGTTTAGTTAAAAGGTTTTAGACTAAGGCTAAATTTTTCTTTCACTAAAGTTCTCTTTATCTGAAAGTTAAAGAATTATACCAAATTATACATATATCTGTAAAATTAGCTTTTCGTACACAAGTATTTGTTTACTCCCATACAANCTTCTAACAATTTGTTTTGGTAACTATTACTGTTTTCCTTAATTGAAAAATACCAAAATATATTAGTAATTAGAGGGTCAATGTTTATATATGAAAGGGACACTGGCGTCCCACCTGCATCAAAGAGTTTAAGATGAATTGAGCTTAAACTGTGCCCAGCACAAATTTGCTCAGTTTAGTTAGAAGGTTTTAGACTAAGGCTAAATTTTTCTTTCACTAAAGTTCTCTTTATCTGAAAGTTAAAGAATTATACAGAAGTCCTCTTTGTTCTTCTGTTAATAAGTATGGAAAAAAGTAATGACATATAAACAATTAAAAAGAATTAAATCTTTTCATATTATCCCAAAATCTATAGTCTCTAGCATATCTCTATGTTTCTCTCATTGCAAATTATGGCTTTAGTTTGACATATCATTATGCATGCAACTTTAATCCTTTCAAATGAAAGTTTTTTTTGCTTTAAACATTTGATATCTTTTATCTTCATAAGTTACTATAATGCTCCAATTTGACGTGCATTTTCAATATATTTGACATAAAAATTTAATTATTTTAATTTTAATATACATTTCATTTGTAAAGAAAATTTGAAAGTTTTAATATTTATTATTATTGTGTATGATTTGTAAATAGTGTTGCTTTGTTCACAGAATGTCCTCATCAAGATGAATGAAGATGAGATGACCGCAGTTGTTGGTGATTTTGGCTTAGCAGAGAAAATACCAGATTCAAGGTAAACAGTAACTGCCCACGAGTCTGTAAATATTTTAATATTTAGAACATTATTTTAATATATTTTCTGTATTAATCTGTTGTCTGGGTGAGAAACGAAATAGCCAAACTTCACTAAGACTTCAGCAATAGATTATTCTTTTGCAAAAATTGAAGTCTTGCCTCCACCTTTTATACAATTGCTAGTTTGGTTAGTCCATCTTAATTTAAGCAGTTTTCTAAAACTTTCAAAAGACAAACTGTTAAAAATTTTTTTTTTAAATGGCTTAAGATAATTCAGTTTAGTTGTTACTGTCCTTCTTGATACTAAAAGACTTGGTAACCATTTTGGTGAAGGTACCCATCTAATGGATAAATGTCAATTTTTAAATTCAAAAGGAATTTCTGGCTTCTTATATAGGATGTTAACACCTTTTGATTCATAGATTCCACTGATGAAAGTGCCAGCAGATTGCAATAATTTTGATTTTTATTGCAGTAAAATACATTTTATATACATCATATTTATCCGTCTTATCACTTTTCCGTAATTTCTATGCAGTCCCAGTTTATTCTTAATGCATGCTATGTTAAAATAATTGGTTTATATGACCAAAAAACACAAAATATTAGTTTATAAGTATTTTTTTTCTTCTGTACTTCGTTCCCCCTTTTTTATTTTTTATTAAATCTAAATATTTCTTTTGGATTTCAGAAACTCTTAAGACTTCCTAATATCTAAAATAAAATTTTTCTCCATACGATTTTTTTTTTTTTACTTGTCTATGTAAGAATTGTATAGATTGGTGTACAAAAATTATGATATAATTGTATGATTATTTTTCACTTTCATAACAGATTTTTTGTTTATGTTTGAACTTAACTCTTATTATCAATAACATTAAATGTCATATTAACAATGGCTATTGCATTGTCAAAATTAGTGTTCATATGAAGTATTAAATTTAAATTGTTTGATTTTCTGTTATATATCAATTTACTTCGCTCCCCTGATAAAAAATGCTTTTGTAATTTTAAAATTTGAATAGATGAAGGAAGGATAGCTTTCTTTCATTTTAGAAGGCCTCTTTTATCTTGTAGTGTGCTTGGTGATCATGAATACAATATTTATCCTAGAGGCAGTAAACTAACGCAGAAATTTTAAAACAAATAGAATTTTTATTAAATGTCAATCAGAACTTATGAGCATTTATGTATCAAACTTTTGATACATCAATTTAAGTCATTTATATGTAGTGGTGAACAATTTTATTTTAAATTTAGTTTATTAAAATATTAATACTTTACATTTGCTACCATTAAAAATATTTTCTGTAACTATGAAAATTCTGTAGTTAAAAGGTTTGAACATTTGTGACACAAACTTCTATTTTGACTTGAGTGTGCAGTAACTGTTGCAGCATAACCGCAAAGTGTCTATAAAGAAAAAAGATCTTATTTTTCTCTTTTTTAAATTTAGATTTTTTTTGTTGAATTTGTGTAATTGTATTCAAAATTAGCTTGTCTCAAAAATATATAGTAGTTTTAAAAACACTTGACTTATTCAATATAGGCTTAATATGTATATATATTTTTTAATAAACATGAAAATATCCTTTAATGTCTTTTTTATAAAGTGTAAATTAAACATGCTTGTTTTCTAAACTTTTTTGTCTTTATTATTCTGCGAAATTATTAAGTTGAATGCTTTTTATAATTTTTTGGCTTAATTGTTTTTTCTAAAATTTTAAGATACTTCTTACATTATTTGTCTATTTTAGGGATCGTAGTCAACGTTTACCAATTGTTGGTTCACCTTATTGGATGGCACCTGAGTGTTTAAAAGGAAAGTGGTACAATGAAAAGGTAAATATTTTTTAATGAAGTTAGCTCTATTTCAGTTTCCATAGTGTCACAATGACACTTTTTGTCCTATTCGTTTACATTCCTTCATAAATTTCAGGGGTATTCTTGTATTAACAATAAAGACGATTTGAGTGATTTTAGCCCCTCTCGTTTTTTATTGATTTGTAATTCAAAAAAGTTACTGAAAAAAATAGAGTAATTCTGACTTTTCATAATTTGATTAAATTTAAGTGCCTATTTATTCATGTGTTATAGTGCCATTCATGTGTTAGCCTTATAGGAATATATTTATAGAACCTTATACCTAAAATGATGGCAGGAACCAGGTTGGCCCTTAAGGTATTTTGGTAGGTACCCCATTACTCCAGGTAGTTCGGGTATAAAGTTCTATAAGTAATAAGGTGTCTCAGTTTCATTCAGAAGAAAAAAAGTATTTCAACGTATCAGTTATTATTAAAGAAAATTTGATTATCCAAGAAATTAATGTAATAAGTATAATTTAAATATCAGTATTCCATTTAATAAAATATTTTAGTAAAATCAAATTGAATAAAATACCATAGAATTTTGATGCCAGTCTTCAATGTATTTCTCATTAAATTGATTATGATTATATTTTAAGATTTCGGGTGTCTAATTGATCTACTCACAAACAATCTGGGAACGTCTTTGCTTTCTAATGAATTACCAACATTTAAGTGAAAAAAAAAAGTCTTAAAAATTTATATATCAGTTCATTTTTGGAACTCTTTATTACTATAAACATTAAACATTGTAATGCAATAACATGTATTGTATGCTTTTCTATAACAAAATAAATCCTTGTTGCCTATTCTATTTAAAGGGCTAACCATGTTACTTTGATCATTGTAAAAACCTGATTACTTGATATCCTATAGTGTATTATAGTAATGTTATAAGTCAAATATATTCAAAAAGGGTTCATGTGTTATTTTGTTTTTATATTTTCCCAGGATTTTTAAAGGTCAATGTAAATAACAATTAAAGAAAATAGTGTATTTGTTCTTGAACTTTGATTAATTATAACATTTTATGATGCTTAGTTCTTAAGTTGTTTAATCCTTATCAGTTACTGAATCATAAGTTCAAGTGTCAAAGAAAAGTTTAAATATTCAAATGAGAGAGCTAAAAAAGTGTAATTTATTTTATACAGTTTTTTTTCTTTTCAAAAACCATGGCATGAGCATAAACAATTAAAGAATTTGAGATAGTATAGTGAAAAGTCACACTTTTTCTATTTTTTTTTTTNTTTTTTTTTTTTTTTTTTTTTTTTTTTTTTTTTTTTTTTTGTAACTGTTCCTTAGTATTGTTTCCAGAATTTCAGAAAGTTCTTTTAAATAATATCACAATTCGCAAAAATATCTTATTGTCTATTTAGAAATCACTTGTCTTCCTTTTTTGCAAAAATTCTAATTTGACTTATTATATTATCCCAAGCTCTTCAACTCTATTACATAAAGAAATAAAATTTATTGATGAGCCTTTTTACCAAGTTCTATTTTAAATGCTTCTCAGTGCCTTCACTTCGAAAGTTCGAAGGAAAAAAAATGAAATGAAAAAAAAAATAGACACAAAAGGTTAAGACAGCCAAGTGTTTTGTTGGCACAGTTAGAGTTCCGCTGGCAGCTCTATGTTGGTGGGAAGTTTAACAATTTGATTGTATATGCAACAAGGTGCATGTTAAAACTGTTCTGACTGAAAGGTGTATTGATGTGGTCTGGTATGGTAGTTAAGAGAGAAGGGTACCAAATACTTAGTGTTCACACACCAGCAATGAAAATTTAATGAACACTAGGACTACCTAGGTATTCTTGTAGTTTTTTAAAAACTTTATATGATGAACAAACTTGAGAAAAAAAATCTAACTGTACAGTTACATAAATCATGTTATGGTACACATCAAAAATTAATTATTACCATCTTTAACACCCTAAAACTCTTTTGGCTCATTGACTCACACTGATTGAAGGTAAGTATTTATTAATATTATGTGTAATAAAGCTAAAAATAAATTCAACATAGACATTAAAATGAGACCAAATAAATAAGTAAAAGAGAAAGACAGAGATAATAATTTTAAATATAGTATTTTGTTAGTAAGACCTAAAAAAATACTATATTTAAAATTATAAAGTTTTAAATTTAAAAAAGTAAAGCATTGCCATAAAAGCCCATTGTGAGCCAGGGGAGTCATATAGAGGTTAAAGGTCCACAATTTTGTGACCAATAGCATGATTGTCGAAATGTGGTTAGCATTGTGCGCAGGCTGCCTTTAATTCCCAGACCAGCTGGTACCCATCAATCTGAAGCTAGAAAGTTTTAAATAATTAAATTGTAAAATTATTATTTAAAGTCAATTCTAAAAGAACAAAAAATATTTTCTTGATTAATAATTATATTGTCAGTACATGAATGCAAAGCACAGCATAGCATGTAAATTTGAAATTTCATCATTTAAATTTATAAATTTTTCTACCAGACACTTTCCATTATTCTATTTGAATACCACACATTTTAAATTCTATATTACATGTACAACTATGAAATTAGTTTATAATTTATAAATAGTGCAATTAGTTTAAAAATACATAGTATATAAAATACTCAATGTATATATAAATATAAAATAGTCAATGCAAAAACTATTTTTCGTTACTATTCTGCAAATTGCGAACATATTTCAAGGTGACAAATATTTCGCCCATGCATATGATTTTAGCAATATTTGTAGAACATTTGGTAACAACTGTCTCCATACTGGTGTAAACCCTATAGATATAAGAGGATTGTCTTTTTCTATCAAAGCCATTGAAAGATAGATGACCTGGTGGTTTGCCAGTGAATAGCAATAAAGTGTAGTGTGTAAATAAATAAAAATGAAGTGTAGTCCATATTATTGTGAGAATAAACTGATTGAGAACTATTAATACTGGATTGCTGTTTTGCTATTAAATAAAATTGAAACTTCTTTTGAAAAATGGTAACAAAATTATCTAATTACAAAATTTCATTTTTGATTTAACTTATAAAAATATCATAATTTTGTTAAATATTCTAAGATAATTTTGTTTCATCAGTAGTTGCTTAAAAATGATGTAAATTTATTTTTAATTTTTTTTTTCAAATTTCTTTCCAACATAAAAGATAACTATGGACTATCTTTGCTTTTTGCTTAATAAATACAAATATAAATTGGATTTTAAAAGACATTTTATTTTAGGCTGATGTATTTTCCTTTGGTATTATCATGTGTGAAATTATTGCCAGAATTGAAGCTGATCCTGATATTTTGCCTAGAACAGAGGTAATATTTTATAACTTTTTACCTTCTTAAATAATCTACTATGATATAAATTAATTTATTTTTCATGTTTGCATGTAAAGCAAAAGAAATTAAAAGCAAAAAGGAAAAGTTTTAATTGTATTTCATTTTTGACCAAATGTTTAAAATAGCCAACCATAATATTCAGCCATGAGCCTGGATATTCTGCTCTTTTTCTTTTTAAATTTATCTGATATTTCATTTTTAATTTATATATTTCTGAGCATGTTGAAAAATAACCCTATTGCTGAAATTTTTCAATCATTTAACTTTCAAAATGTGTTAAAACTATTGAAATACAATTTTAATTTCATAGATTGATAAAGATTAAAGTCAGGTGCAAGCAATTTAGATTTTTCAAAGTTGCTTCTTAGTAAATTAATTCCTTTATTAGTTTTTTTGTTTTGTTTTTATAAGTTGTAAGTTTTTGTCAATTTGAGTTTTTATGCTCAGTTTTTTTAAATTTTATTTATATTCATTGTATCTTTATGCAATACTTTAATGTTACTTAATTTAAACTTTGTAAGATTCCAAAGATAATTCCATTTTTCCAAGATAAATCAAACATTTTTCAGATCATTCACTTTCTGAAGATCTATTAATGATATGGTATATGAATTATGTTTTAAAACTTGTTGTAAATTATTATGTAGCCTTATATTTGATGCTTTTTTTCACCCATAAAGCAGTATTTAAAAAATATTTTAATTTGTTATCAATTGTATCTTATGTCTTGTATTTACTGCTGAATTGTATTTGTGTAAAAGTACTTTTTTCTTTGTTATATTTGTCATTCATGAAATAGTCACGTTTTAATGCTGAAAAATTACTTATGAGATAATATTTGTTATATAATCCCATTACTTATTACCATGATTCTTGTGGCAATTTGTGTAATATTTAATAGGATTAATGCAAAAAAGGCTTGAAAATAGGAAAAACTTTTATTATTCTTTTGCTATGAGTTAATAGGCAAAGCGAGAAGAGCAGAACCTTAGTTTTTTCCACTTTAACAAACATATATACCTTAAACCAGTGGTCAGATATAGCATGTTGTAAGTAGCAAAACTAATTAGAAGTGTTAAACTAAAATTAGTTGCTACTTTTTTTGTAGTGCAGTGAGCTGCTTTTTAAATGAAGCAGTGTAATATAAAAAAGTATTGATTCCTGCCTACCACTTTTAATGTTAATTTAGTAAAGAAACAAGGTTCAAATGCACGTATGTTTTTGTATCATATTGTTACAAATCTTTGCAGGTCTTTCAACAGATCCAGCGAAATGCTCCAGTGGTTAAGCGCTCATAATAATTAATTTGTATGCTTCATTGCTGCAATTTTTTCTTCTTTAATCTAGCCCTTATATGTAAAGCTTAACATTTAAAATAGCCATTAAGAACAATAACTTTTTTAAAACTTTGACCATGCATTTAAATGCAACTGTGTACTTATGGAACACTAAAGAAACTATGTTATTTCATCGGAAAGAAATCTATTTTCTTTGTATTTCTATTTCTTCGTGGAAATTAAAGTACATTAAACGTTTAAAAAAAATTTCAAATGTTTTATAGATTTCCTAAATAACTATTCATTTCCTAAAATAAATGTTCACTGTCAAAAGCACAAAAAGTTTTTTAAAAAAAATCTTAAACAATGGTTAGTATAACAAACTGTAAGCACGAATAAGTAAGTAAAACATGAATAAATATTTTTTTCATATGAGCAAGTTAATTTTAGCATTATTGAACCTAAAACCTGAAAATTTGTGAACTTAGGCATATTTAGAATAAGTACAATTTAAGCTATTGCTATTCTATTTTATTTCTACAGTTTGCGGAGAATGAATTTTTTAAAAAAATATTTAAGTTAATCATAATCGTAAGAGTTACATTTGTTTCATTATTGCAAGGTATTTTAAACATTTTTAATCAGTCTTTAACTGCACATAAAATAAGGCTCAATTTTAAAACTAAAAATGGATATTTTAAAAATTTGTGAGTGCCTACAAAGTTAAGTCTTGGACATTTTCTAAATTATGGGCATATTTTTGTACTTTTTACTTATGCAATCACATTTAAAAGAATTTGAATTCTAGTACTAGAGAGAGTTCAATGAAAAATGATAAAATATTTTTCTTTATGTAAAACTCAACAGTCCTGAGATTAGACTATTTTTATCAGTTCTGTCGTCAACCTCCTATTTTTGGTGGACAATTAATCTTTTCTAAAGAACTGTATTTGTTTTGATCGTTATTTAGTTGGATGGATGATTAGGCTTTTAACTTTGTTTACTGCTTTTACTTTGTTTACATGATTTTGACAGTTTGCTTAAAGCAAATTATCAAAATCATGCATTGTCTATTATTTGGGTTACACGTGTGTTTTACAAGAAAAGGGATCTAAGTGTGCAACAAAAAAAAAAGTTTGAAAATTTCACAGAAACACTAATATAAAAGTTATGCAATCTATGCTCAGAGAGATCCAAAATGGCACAAATTATAAATCAGAAGCGTAAAAGAGCTGAAAAAATTGTTTAATTTTATGCAGTATTGTAATCTTGTTAATGTTTCATCATTCATCAACTATTTATTTACAAGCATTTTCATATGTTTTCAGCAAAAAATTTTTTAGAAATTTTATTGTTCATTGCAATAATATCCTGTTTTACTCCTTGTGTCACTAAAGTTTTTGAAGAAAGTTTATTTTATGTATTTTCATTACACAATTTTTTCCTCATTTTGCTATTGATATTCTCTCCTAAATATTTTATCAGTTATGCATTTATTACAAAGCTTGAAACAGGGTTTCCGCTACGGTAGCTTTTTTCGCAAAATGCGAAAAGACCCCTAAAGGATTTTACTAAATTCCATTTAAAAAAAAAGCTTCCTCGAAAAACCATGACGCTAACATCCATGAAAAAAACTTGATCAAACAAGGAGAAAAAATCTAAATATCTTTCGCAAGAAGAACCATGACGCTAGCGTTCACGAAAAAAACGTGATCAAACGAGATGAAGAGCATAGCGATCAACAAAAATGGCTGGAATATATGAGTTTCACCGAGAGCGGAGGTTGCTGCTCTGTTCAAAAACCAAAATCCGCATTTAATTTCAGTACATTGTGTGACACATAGGCTAGCATTAGCCGTGAGCCAAGCAGCGTCTGAGAATGCTTACCTGGTAAAGTTTCAGGACATAATAAAAAGAATTCACTCTTATTTTGAATGCTCCCCTGCAAATACCAGGCGATTGAAGAATGTTCAAGATATCCTTGAACAAAAATCAAGGAAATTCATAAAGTTATCAACAACTCGGTGGTTGTCTTTGGGGAATTCAGTTACAGCTCTGGATTGCAACTGGCGAGCTCTTGTTAGTGTTTTAATGGAAGACAAAGTCCTGTTGCTCAAGGGTTGTTAAAAAATATAACTACTTTTTTGTTTTTAGCAACCACTGCCATCATGAATGATATCATATTCAACATTAATAAATTAAGCCTCATATTTCAAAAATCATTTAAATTTTGAATATGTTCAATCAAGTGTGAAGGCTTGTATTTCAAGTTTAGAAGAAATAAAAAATGGCACCGGCACTCATTATATGAGTTTTTTAGATGATGTGCCTAAGAAGGAAAGTGAAAAATTTGAGTTTCAGGGTCATATAATTTTAGATGGACTGAAACAGAGGGAAAGATTCCGTAATTTGATGCACAATTTTTTAAACTGTATCATTGAAAATATTACTGATAGATTGGGAGACTTGGATAAAATCGAAATGTTCAATATATTTATACCTAGCAGGATGCCCCATAGTTCGGAAGAATTACAGCATTATGGTGTAAAGGAAATCCGTTGCATTTTCAATTTGTTTTCGGAATCACCCAGAAAAGATTTTCAGTTTACAGTTACTCTGTGAATGGGGATTATTTAAACACATCTTAATGCAACGATGTAAAAACATGTCATTTAATGAATTACTTTTATTTTTATAAACCAATGATGTGTCTGAACAGTACCCATTAACAACTTCTGTTATAGAGTATTGTGCAACAATACCAATGCACACTGTTGACTGTGAAAGGGGTTTTAGCTGCCTTAATTTGATTAAAACTAATATTCGAAACAGGTTGTTAATCAACCATGTAAACAATTTGTTAATGATTAATATTGAGGGCCCTGAAAGTGCATTTAACTTTCAAGAAGCATTTGTAAAATGGGCAAACATGAAAGAAAGGAAGATTGTTAATTATAAACCAAAATGTTTTGATAAATAATAAATGTTTTTTTTTTTTTGTTATAGGTATTCTTTTTGATATTCTTGTACATTAAGCTATTCTTTGTCAGATAACTTACAGTACTTGTTTGATATAAAGTAATTTTATAAGCCTAATGGCATTTTAGCATTTTGCTAAAACTTTTTTTCAGATTTTAGCTTTTTTACTAATGAATTTTTAGACTCAGCTTAAACCCTGGCTTGAAACTTTAATAAAGCTCTAATTGCTGCTGAAATATAAGTAGAGAATTAAAAACGAAAAGTATTGAACAATTTTTGTGTAGTAAGTCGTATCTGTTAGAAATGTTTAGACTTTAGAAGTAACATTAATAATTTGTCAAAATTTGTATTGCAACAAACTTATCTATTATTAGTCGCATCCTTATAGAATATAATCTATAATAATTTTGAATTTTTTTTTCTAAGGCAATCTAATAAATTAAACAAATGACAAAAAAATAATTCGTAATTTTTTTCTACCTTTTAAGAATTTGTACTTATTTTCTTGTTATTCATTGCAAAAACTTTTATTTATAATGTTTCATTACAAATTTTCTTTTATTTGTTATTGACTGTTCATATATTTGAAATTTTTACAGAATTTTGGTGTAGACTATGTGGCTTTTAGTGAAATGTGCCCAGATTGCCCACCTCAATTTTTAGAATTGGCTTTCACTTCTTGTAGAGTAAGTGTCCAGCTTATATATGCATCTTTAATATACATTTTTAAAATATATTTACTAAGAATCAACAGTAAAAGTTCATGTTTTTTCATGCAACAGGAAAAAAATTCATTTCTATTTTTTGATATATATTTTTATTTATTTATTTGCTGATATGCGACAAAGATATTATAAATTCTTTATTTTTTTACATTACTTATGAAGCAGTCTAGACTCTTGAGAATTTTTGATCTTCTTTCTAGTTTAATTCAGTCATTTTCTGATTTTTCTGGTATGGATTCTGAATATGCTGTTGAATACCAAATAAAGTTTAGTTCTAATGAACTGATAATTGACTTTTTTTTATTATTAAGTTTTGATATAAAGCAATTTTAAAAGGACTAAAAATCGAAACTAACCTGACCAAGATTATATAAATTTTTATACCATTTCAAACTGTTATTAGTTGCTTAGTTAATTTAGCAGTTAATGATTCATGATATTAATTATACCATATGTGACTGAGATTGTTTAAAATGTAATTTTGATTAATTTAAAGCATATGTCCTCTTCTGTTGTACGCTTTTATTTCAGTTACAACTTACATTTTTTAAGACCTGTTTTAAAAGAAAATTTTTGTTGTGTAATGGTTTACAGAGAAGCTTGCTTTGCTCTTAATTTGATTTGATTTTTATAAAATTGCATTGCTAGAACATTATAGTTTATTTATGCATACAGCCCTTTGATGTTTTTTTAAGAGTTATTGGTTATTGGAATCAACTACTTATTCAGATTCATGAAATCAGGATATTTGAATAACAACTTTCTCACTCATTAAAATTTAGTACAAGTGAGAATCTTAGCCAGGAGATCAGAACTATTTTGCATCTATTTTTCTAAGTCATAATAATATCAGATTTTTTTTCTCATTCACATTGAATGAAATTTGTTAGAATGCAAAAAGTCTTGTGCAATTGAGGAGAAGGGAAAAACCTCATTTCTTTTCTAGTCTCAGTTGTAGTGGTTGGCCAGGGTGCCTGAGGACAAAGTGGCCCTTTACCCTTTCATCGTGAAGTGAGGATCATTGAGGTGGTAAACCTTCTGGTCCTTGTATCCTGGAAATAAAAGTAAGGATTAATAAATGGGCACATTACCCGAATAAGTTTCATCATATATGATGAAAATTCTGCAGCTTCATTACCACATCTTTACTATGCTTTTGTTTAGGAGTAAACATAATCATTAATGTCAAAATAACACATTAAAAAATTGGAATGCACTTTCTCATAATTCTGGTTTGTTTTAATATACTTCCTACATATTTTGTTTGAAAAATAAGTAAAATACTTATTGTTGCATTTTAGATTTCTCCAGACAGCCGTCCAAGTTTCAAGGAAATTGTGCATCAGTTGGAGAAAATGTTAAATGTGATAAGCTCAATGCATGGAGGTTCACAATTATTTTATCCTCCTGTTGTCTACACATCCTGCTGGGATGATGGCGATAACATTGACAGTGTTAGAGCCATCTGTAAGTTAATAATTCAAATGTATTCATAGTTGAAGATGTTTTCTTTTAATATTTATGATGGTTAAAGGAAGTAATTTTTGAAATTATTATTATGCGTCATTTTTGTTACATTTAATTTTTTGAGTGAGTGGTATATCGAATTATTATCACTAACATGGATAAAGGTTGTTGGATTTTTAAATACTTCGAGGCACTCGAACCCACTCGTTTCAGGGTACTCGAACCCATACTCGTTTATGTCTATATACGTTTTTAAAAACTGCTTAAAGGTGCTTATTTTTGATTTACGTTTTTTAAAAGCACTTAAAGATGCTTTTTTTATTTGGGGTATGTAAAAAGTGCTTAATTTTCTATCTTTTTAAAAAGAGATTTTTTTTTCTTTGCCGTGTTGATTGTCTTTAAAAATTACAAAAAAATGCATGATTTTCACAATTTTGTCTGCAATATTTATCAGAAATTAGTTATTTTATCATGATTATGTAAAGTTTTTGAAAATGTTTTTAAATTTTATTGACTTTATGTTTATAAATTAAAAATTTTAAACGATAGAAAAAAATATTACTGCACAAATCCTAACTATATTTTTTGGAAGGTGATTAAAAATATTTTTTGAGTGCTTAAAAAGTACTTAAAAATTGCTTTTTTTTTTCTTGAAAAATCTGGCTACGCACCCTGTACTTGAATAAAATTTTTTTTGTAAATTGGCGCATTTGTGTAATATTTCTCAAATTACTTTCTTTAAAATTTAATATATATATTTTTGGCAGTTTATGAATTGGTTGAATTTAAATGTAAAGTGTATCAGTGTTTATATATTGCAAATATTGCTATTTTTTGCTGTTTTTCCTTCTGTTCTGTTTTGTCTCACATATTTTTATTTTCTGTTAATATTTTTAAATACTTATATTGTTCAGTAACTTTTAAAGTTACAAATTACCTTAGTAATTTTGCTTTTTAAAATTAGCATAGATTTTTTAAATCTTTTTAGCATTTTATTGTTAGCCTTTTAAAGTTAATAGAAAAGTTTTTATTGTATTTACAAAACCTAGTGGCAGTTTTTGTAATGCTTTTCAACCCATGATGTATTTTATAAGTTAGAGAATATTTACTGGTGAATGTAAAAGTAATTGCTGATATTCAGCATAAAGTTTGAGAATTATGAGATTAATTATAAGGTAAATTGAATTTACATTTTATGTCTTACAACTGCGTAGCAATGGAATTAGTAAAAGTGTTGAAAATGTAATTAAAAAATATAACAAATTATGATTTATTCTTTTTTTCCAAATCTATGGCTGCTATTAAACTTCGAGTTAATATGATTTTTACTTATAAATTATTACAAAATTTAGTATTCAGTTGTTTAGTAATGTATTAGTAAAATTTATTTCCTTTTTTCTAGATAAAGCTTATGCTTTAGGTAATTATATTTAGTAGTTGTTTCTCTGCCCCCCCCCTCACTCCATATTTATTTTATTCCAGCATATTGACTATGAGCTGTAAATAACAGGGTTTCTTTCAACTAAACTTTAAAAAATGAGACTTCGATGTTAAAAAAACCAATATTTTTGTTCAATAAACTCAAACTAGGACGTTTAAATCTTCAACAGTTTATTAAACGTGACACTACTTTTTAGGATATTTGTATTACCGTGAGCTATTTTTCTTACTGTATCAGAAATTAATCAAGCTAGTTTTCGTAAGATTTTTGTTTTTCTCTGGGAAAGTCTTTCTTTACCCTTTTTAAATATCTTTTTTTTTTTTAACTAAACCATAGTTTCCTATTTCTTTTCCTTCGATTTATTTCATTTCAGATTCATATCACACAGTATCAAAATAAGTCATTTTTTTAGAACATAAATGCTACATTTTTGCTTTAAGTTGTAGTCTGCTGAATACTGTCACAGAAATCAAATCACCTTGTTGTAACAACAATCCATTTTATGTTGGATAACTTCAATTTGTCTTTGTATGACTTTGTTTGACAGGTTAAATATCAAAACCAAAATTATCGTAAAGATTAAAAAACGTTCTAAATTTTTCATACCCCTGGATTTTTTTTTACAGTCATGTTGCATAGACAGCAATTTTTTTAGAGAGTCAATGCAACATGATTTGCAGGTTATAAAACTTGCACATCCAGGTATGGAACTTACTTGGAGTGAAATTGAAGTAGGTACTTTTTTGTCAATTGAAGGATAATTTTTAATACTCAAAAATAGTGCAAACAAAGAATAGTAAAGAAAAGGTGCCTTTTGGCTGGCAAGCATTCAAGATGTTTTTTTGCAGGTAGCTGCAAAATATGCGGAACCTTACGTGATATGTGCATCTGATTATTTATAAGAATACCAGATGCAGCTTAAGATGTATTAATCATACCAAGAAAAGCCTGACTTATCAGTTACTATCAAAATGATATCCACGTAAATATTGCTAACAATTGCTCAAAATGGATAGATCCATTTGTGAGACTTAGGAAAAGTCAAACTTCTAAAGTTTTAAATCAAATGAATTCCACGTTAGTCAAAATGACTAGTTTTTTTAGTGTTAAAGTAAATAGTCGTCCCAAGTGAAGCTTCAATAATGAGAAACTTAGAGAAATGTTGTTATGAAATCACAGCCTTATTAATATTGTTCACCTATACTGTTAAATATGTATGGACTATATAAGTAATTTATATCTATAGCAACAAAAAAAAAACCTTGAGTGTAATGGTATGAGGTTTTGACGTCATTTAAAACACTGGTCGATGATTTCAATAGTAAGTTATCAAGTTGAGAAATATGAAGGCAAAGTAGATACACGATCAACTAAAGGTGGCAGAATTCTTGAAAATAAGTTTTGTTTTGTAATTAACTGCTTTATAAACTTAAAGGGCTAAGATTGTGAGAGTGAAATACAGTGTAATGATGTTAGTTTTCCACTTTGTTGTATTAATAACAGATTTTTAAAATACCTATTTTGACCCTTTTCGTGTAATATGTGTCTGGCTTATCACTTAACTCACAAATCAACTTGATACCTCTACCAAAAACAAAAAAGCATTTCCCTCTATAAATAAAAAAAATTAAAAAAAGAATTAATGCACTAGTTTGTCTGAAAATTTTTAACTTGTTATAAATATAAACTTTTTGTGTTTGTACTTAGCGGTTACTTGGAAACTTGTGACAATGGACTTCTCCTAGTAAGCTGTACACTTGTTATATCAAACTTCTGTTGTATTTTTCTAATTTTATTTGCAGATTAATTTTGTATTTTATTAAATTTAAATATCGAAAACTTAATGTATTTAAAATAAAAATTTCTGAAACTGCTTAAAATAATTTTTAATGCTTAGTAAAATGTTTTTTATATTCTAGTTGCTCATGGATGGAGTAAACTTAACTTCCAGAATACAAGTCAGCCAAAAAATCCAGCGACTCCTTTAAAAGTTCACAGTCCTATTATTGAACAACCACCTGTTACTCCAAAACATGTAGGAGAAGCCATGTCAATGCAAGACCCCCATTACAAACCTAACAATAGCTCTCAAAATCCTTTCGCTTCATTACCTAGATTTTGGAAAGGAAAAAAGTTCCTAGAACAGTCTCTGGACGATTCTGACCTAAGTCATTCAATCAGTTTTACCGCCCAATCTGATTCTTCCAAAGTATCTAAATTTAAATCTATTAAAAAAGTACTTCCTTCCTCTTTGAATGAACAAATCACCAAACAGATATCAAAATCATTGCCAACATCACCTGTTTTTGATCGAAAACCTTTAAAGTTGAAACTATTTACAAATATTCCATCTGAAGAAATGGACTCACCCAGATCAGTTTCTCCCGGATTGTTTTCGTCACCTTCTTCACTCTCACCTTTTGAGCCTGAAGAATCTTTTTCAGGTTACAATTCCGTCCAAGAACAAATGAGTGGTTGCAAGTTGGATGATTCCTGTGATCAGCTGCAAGAGCTACATAAAATCCATTTCGGTACCAGTCAGACCCCTTGCGAATCTTCAATCGGTGTGACTTTCCGAACAAAAACTCCATCTCTGTGTGCCAAACTCAGACGCTCCTCTGGAGAATCTGGTTTCTTCAGTGTTGGTGACAGAAATAGCACTTGTGATTTGTCTTTGGAGAGCTACCAAGCACATGACGATATGCCTTCCTGGGCTACAGATTGCAGTGTTACTGATTCTCCGAGTGACACAGACGACAGTGGACAAGTTGGTGGAGGTGGTAAAAAACGACCTTCCTCTTGCTACTCTGATGATTCTTGCTGTTATTGTGGTAATTTGTCAAACTGCTGTGAAACCAGACTACATTCAGACTCAGAAATAGACAGAGAACACAGACAATCTGCATGCCAGAAATCCACGCCCCTAAATTCATCGGGTGTACTTAATTGTAACTGTAAACTATGTTTTTCCGAGACTCCCTGTCAAAATGGTGAAACAGTCATATTGAAAATGTCTAGTCAAAATGAGACTTCACAGTTCGAGTCAAAATCTAACCTGCCATATCAACATAATTTGGTTAGACAGCACGCTAGTTTCCCACTGTCTAAAACTTGTGAGAAAGGCAATAGAGCTGTCAAGTGTATGAGAACCTCAATCGATTAAAAAGTAAGTTTTAATATGTATTATATGAATTTGTGACTGCCTAAATGTGAAACTAAGCTTTTTTACTTTTTAGGTTACTTTATCTTCATATACATATAGATTCAGACTCCTATTTACATCATTTTTATTTTGCAACTCCTAGATCTAGCATTTTTTCAGTTTATTTCAGGGCTCGAAAAATTTCAAAAATTTTACCCGTCCTCCTTTGAAACTAACCTGTCGCTTCTAAATAAATAAAAATATAATTTTCTCTTATTTATTACAAACGTTTATATAAATTGCACAATGAATTAGTAGTTACTAGGATTACAAATACTAGGATTGCATTATACAGTAATAAAAGGAATACTAGGTTACTAATAGGAACCTAGTATTTCTTTTATAAAATAATTTATTTCTTTTATGAAATAATTTATTTCTTTTATGAAATAATTTCTTTCTTTTATGAAATAATTTCTTTCTTTTATGAAATAATTTAAATGACAAATGTCAAGTTATCTGGAATGTCAATTTATCCGAGAGTACTGCATTTTTTAAATGAATCAAATATGACGTTTGCCAGTTCCACAATCAAGCCAATG
>NC_092212.1:30668699-30698260 GCF_043381705.1 Parasteatoda tepidariorum | reverse complement strand
TTTTTTTGTTAACAGCAGGTTGGTAACGGCACTGAAACTTCTTTCGACAAGATATGACGAGGGAAACGCTATCAAAAATTTTCTCGCAATTTCCCATAGCTCAGGATATTTTTCGGGGATTTCTGCCTGCAGCCAAAATGTTTGATAGCCTTTTTTAAATTCCACCTTCAGTTAGTTCCTCGTTGGTGCTAATTTCAATTTACCAAGAAAAGCCGAAATTACCCCCTTTGTTTTTATTAAATTAAGGCTGTCCACTTGTAACTGCAAGTTAACGTCATTGAATTTTATGAATAAATCTGTTAAGTACGCAATATCCGCTTTATATTTGATCAGATTTTCTTTTAAATCTGGTGTTTTAGTTTCCAGACACTCTATCACTGATTCGAAAAGTGAATAAAATCTCGATAAGCATGCACCTTTCGACAACCAGCGTACTTCAGTATGCAAGAGTAGTCGTTGGAAATCTTCATCATTTTCATCGCACAATAGTGCAAATAAACGGGTATTCAAAACATTGCTTCTTATTTTATTAACTGCGTTAATCATAAATTGAGGCGATTGGGGCAATCTATCACTCAAATTTTTCGCTACAAGGTGTTGTCGGTGGATGACACAGTGAATTGCAATTAGTCCTGGTATTATTCTTTTAAGATAGCTTATAAACCCACGATATCACCCGAACATGGCAGGAGCTCCATCTGCTGCCACCGAAATTATATTTGTAAATGGAATAGATTTTTCTGTAAAAAAAAATCACTCAGGACTATCGATTCGCCTTTAGTGTCCGACTTCAAAGTTTTTGCAAAGTTTTTAAGGTAAATCCAAGCCAAAAGTTTTGTTCTTTATTATGAAAACCAGAAAATTTTTCGTGGACCCCCATTTGCAACTTGTGAACCCCTGTTTTCTTTTCACGTCTACGTGGACCCCCGTGTGGTCTCCTACGGACCCCTGGGGGTGCACCTGGACCACTTTGGGAACCTATGCTCTAGACTATTGTAAGATAATGAAAATTGAAAATGTATCACCAATATTAACCGGAAAATGGCCGTCCGCATGTATGTCGGATTCGAGAAATTCGTTGTCTACGGGGAATTTTTGACCACCGAGGACCGGACGGACGGGTGATTTTTCAAGCCCTGGTTTATTTACATACCGAATGTAATATCATGAATTAATTATGAATAATGAAGACAACCCAATGCTCACATTGGGCTGTTTGGCCAATCTTGCATGCCTCTTATTTTTCACCTATTGTTTTATCATTGTTATCTATAGTTAAATGGATAAATAACTCCCAATGAAGTGACCCAGGTTTGAATTCTAGTGATGGCTGATCAATGCAATTTCCGCATCTGGCTCGCACTGACTATAGTGCTGACGTAATTTATCTACAGTGGTAGATGGAGCATGGGTTAGAGTATCCTTGCTGTCAGGCTTATCATGGAAGTTTTCGCGGTCTGCCTCTACATGTTAGGCAAATGCGGGTTAGTTCCATTAAAAAGTCCTCCACAAAGGCAGATCTTCTAATACTTAATTCTGGAGTTTTCTTGTCTTCTGGATTGGGTTCAGAATTATAAGGATATGGAGTTTAAAATTAATAGTCTTCAACTCAAAATTGAGTCAGACATTCAACGACAGAGATAAAATTAAATAAAATGGATGATTAAATATGTTGAAAGTTTATATTATGAAGTTGTAAATATTAGAGAATGAATAAAGAGACAAACCGACATTGTAAATATATTGTCCTCAATATATTGACAATTGGTCTATTAAAAAAAATTGCACTGGAAACTTAACATTTTATTTTCTAAACAAAATAATTTTGAAATTAAAAATAAAATTAGTCTTTATTCTACTTAAGTAGAGTAAACTATAAATTTTTTATTAAGTTTAGCCTTTTTATTAGTACTTAGGATGTGCATACAGTTCCAGAAAATCTTCTGTTTTTCTTTTTGGAAAATGTTCTTGTTCTGATTTTTTTCTATAATCCTCTAAGAGGCTTATCCTTGTCAAACACTTTGTTTTTCCCCACACCTAGCAAGATTATATATAAAGTTGCTTTTTCTGTGAAGATTATATATCCTAAAGTTGCTTTGGATGTGATGCTTATATATCCTAAAGTTGCTTTGGATGTGAAGATTATATATCCTAAAGTTGCTTTGGATGTGAAGATTATATATCCTAAAGTTGCTTTGGATATGCAGATTATATATATAAAGTTGCTTTGGATGTGAAGATTATATAAAGTTGCTTTGGATATGCAGATTATATATATAAAGTTGCTT
Organism: Parasteatoda tepidariorum; assembly: GCF_043381705.1. Classification (NCBI taxonomy): domain Eukaryota; kingdom Metazoa; phylum Arthropoda; class Arachnida; order Araneae; family Theridiidae; genus Parasteatoda; species Parasteatoda tepidariorum. Next base: position 30,695,972 of record NC_092212.1, on the reverse strand, counting down.
TGGATGTGAAGATTATATATATAAAGTTGCTTTGGATGTGAAGATTATATATCCTAAAGTTGCTTTGGATGTGAAGATTATATATCCTAAAGTTGCTTTGGATGTGTTTGCAACTAAGATTATGTATAAAGTTGCTTTGGATGTGTTTGCAAATATCTGTGATATTTTTCTGAAATTGGTAGCGTAGAGATAGTAATATTTGATTCTGTCACAATATTTTGTGTATTTGATAATATAGCTTTGTGTATGTAATTTATGTTAATATCTATATTTAATGTGGTTTTTCTTTATAGGAATTTATTGAAACGGAGCCAAACGAAGTATTTTTGTGAACAAAACTATATATAACCAGCCTAAGATGGGTGATGATTGATAACTTTTAAGCTTTTATTTAAATTTGTTTGAAATTTTTATGTTCTTTTATTTGTGACATTTTTTTAAAAATAATTTTCATGAGTTTAGATTTAATTATCAAAAATGCTGCCAAAGATTAAGTACCTTATTTCATTATATTATAATTTATTGGTAGATTGCAGATTTTGTATAAAATTGATTGTATATAATGTACAGATTTAGAAAAATATTTAATTTTTTTCTTTAGTTTTTTGAAAGGAAACTGATGTTGTATTGAAAATTAAGATTTTAAAGAACTATGAACTTTTCTCTTGGTGAAATATTGTTACTTTTGATAACTTGATTATATTTTATGCATTTATTTATAGGAAAAATACTGTATTAAAAATTGTTTTATACTTTTACAAAATTTCTGTTTCACATTTTTATATAAAGATCATTTAAGTAATTGTTAAACTTCTTTGAGGATTTGATTTTTTTTTAAAGCTTAAATAAGATAAATACTCAATCTGTTTTACGAATTTTTGTTTTTTAGTTGCTTCTGAAAAGCTTTATAGAGATTATCTGTAAATTATATTAAAGCATATGTTTTTACATGCAAAATATTTTATATTCTATCAAGTTAGATACTCTGTTTTAAGATTTTGAAATTTTAAGTTCTAAAATTTTCTATTAAGTTCTGAAAGGATAGATAAAACTAATTTTTAATATTATATTTAATGTTTGCTTAACTGCATGTAACAGTATTTTTTTTTGTTTTGTGAAATCTTGATTGAAATTGTTTTTTCTTATATCTTTTGACTCTTTAGAATATGTCTTTAGTTATATAAGCATGTTAACTTATTGAATAATATTTAAAAAAAATTCTGAGAATCTGCACAAGGAAATGACCTTGGTTATTAATTAAGTTGCGGCTTTGTATCTTTTTTCTTGTCTTGAGAAATTTTTGAATGTTTCATCAATTGCCAAATTTTATTTATTTTTTTGAATATTTCAAAACATTTTAGAACATATTCTTTTTCAATATAAAAAGAAATTATTTAACATACAAAAGTTAGAGTAAATTCTCAAATCTTCATACCATTGTCAAGCAGATTTTGGAATTGTGAAGATCTTTCAATTGTTTACCATTTCACAATGCATTATGAATTAATATCAAAATATATAAAAATTAAAGTTAAAACATCGAATTTTTTTGGTTTTTCTTTTAAAGTTTTTGATATAAATAAATCATAAATTGGACAATAATGCATAGATGAAAATGTTAAGGTGTAAACTTGAAAAATCTTAATTTTTAGTAATTTAAAAGAGAATATTTGAAAATGTATTGCTTTTTAAGCATTTTCTTTTAACAATAAAAATTAATTTTTGGCTTTAGCATTGTTTTATGGAAAATAAACTTGTTTGTTTGCATTCTAAAATCAGTACTGTAATAATGAAGATGAATATTTGTTAATGAATTTGAACTCAGAAATTGGTCAAAGGAATCATTCATAAATAGGATTGTTTTTCTTTCATATTTATACTTCAGGAAATTTGGTACAAAGTAAAAACATAATAAATAACAAGATTCTTGTATTTGCTACTCTATGTGAAATTTTTATTGACAATATTTTTATATACTGTTAAATACATGAACTAAACAAACCTTTTCATATAAAATTCAAACCAAAAAATATATAAAATTAACATGATGGCTTTTCTACAAAACATATCTTATGGCTGAACAAGTATTTTGCATAAGTTGTCTAAAAAAATAAATAGAATGTATATTTACATTGAAAATGGTTTGAATAACAAGTTTTAAATGTGTTTTGAATAAGCTTTGAATGTAACTATTGATTGTAAGAAATGATATTTTTATGAAATAAACTGTGACAACAGAGCTTGGAATAGAGTTGAATAAACTATTTTATGAAATGTAAATTCTGGTTTGCCTGAATTATTTTAAATGAGTTATAGTTTAACATAGGATTTATTACGAAATCTTTAAATGTTAATGTTTACATGACCAAAATTGACCATTGTTTAAAATCACTCCTACGTAAAAAAGGCAATATTGATGGCATACCTGATAAATTAATGTTTTTATATGCAGAACTTAAAATTAGCCATACTATATTATCAGGTATCCCATGACTTTTGGCTCCTAAGTGTATATGGGTGATTCAACAAATTAGGGATTATAAGTGTTCTGAATCAATATTGTCCCTCAGTAGACTGGTCGTTAAGACGCGGTTCCCAGCAGATCACCGAAGTCAAGCATCACTAGCTGCGGTCAGTGTGCGGGTGGGTGACCATTTGGATTAGTCTGCGTAGGGACCGAGGGTGTGCGGTATTGGTCCTAGTGAAACTGTTCTACCTTAAAGTTCTCGACTTCTCGTGCAGGTCGTCGGGCTACCGAAGCTGGGGGTGCCATCCCCTCTGCAGAGGATCAAAATTGTGATGGCATGTCTTCGGATCATCCTCGGGGAGCTTTAGTGCGATGTAAATGAACTACAACAACAGCAACTGAATCAATATTTTAGTCAAGTTTTGAACAATTAAAACATTCCTTTATTCACAAGCCGAATTCTTATACTCCTTTTACATTATATTTCTAATATTATATTATACTAACGTGTTTATTTTTGTTTTAAATTTAAGTATAAAAATCATCGAAATGTCACGCTTATGCCTTGTCCTAAATATCTGTATGTTTTAAACGATTTCTACCGAGAACTAGAATTTATGTTGTTGTTGCTTATCCTCTTCTGGCCTGACGAAGTCAGACCAGATCTATGAACCCGTTGGCCTGAATGAAATCTAAGACCAAAAGAGGAGTAGAGTAGAGTAGATGTCTTTCCAGAGGAGACCAAGACAGTCCAGGATATGATCGGCAGAAGCCCGGTGTAGATGGCATTTAGGGCAGAGGGGGTAGGTTTTAGTTCTTTCAGAAAAATAGTAAACCTTTTAGATGGCCGGTAGTTAGGTTGGAGAGGGTGGTGCAGACTCTACCTTTCATAGAGAAGAGTGGAAGAAACTCCAGGCTTATTTCCTTTGTACCAATGGTGTGGGGGGGGGGGACAGCCAGTCCCTGAGACGCTAGGATTTCTTTAGGGAGTGAAGTTCAAGATAGATGAGATCAGAAGAGGTAGGGTGCGGCTGGCTGCTAAGTCGTTGCCATAGAGACCGATGTGAGAAGGAATCCAGGGTGCATAGCGTTTTTAAAAAGTGCTTATTTTTGATTTTCGTTTTTTAAAAGCCCTTAAAGGTGCTTTTTTCATTGGGTGTTTTTAAAAAGTGCTTAATTTTCCCTTTTTTCAAAATGAGATTTTTTCCTTCATTATGTTGATTTTTGCCTCGAATTGTGCAAAAAGATACAGTTCAGATTGTTCCATTCAACGTTTTCACAATTAATTCAATCCCAATCTACAGTGCACTCCCGTTTATCCGGGTTAATCACCGGGACAGGTCACAGGGACAATCGAAAGACACGGATAATCCGAAACTCCTTTTATTTAAGAAAAAATCAATATCAGTACAAAAAATATAAAAATTACTGACATTTGCATGCTGTATAACATCAAACTAGGAATTTTCCTTTTAAAAAATGTGTAATGCGTCTTCGCCATATATCGATACACATATTTTACGAACCGCAGTAATGTTACCGTAATCAAATCCTCCCATATAATCTAATAAAGTTTCCACAGAGCAGCAGAATGAGAAATTGTATTTCCTTCATTTACTATATCTTCTGCATCAGTTACTATCATCACTATTTGATTTAACAACATAACGATGTCTTCATTTGTCAAATGCTGGAAGTCAGGCTCACATGCATCACTTTGAAACCAATCTTCGAAATTTTCTTCATCAAGAATTTCGAAACCTTAGATTTTTTTGCTTGTTCGAGAATACTGTTATCATATTTTTCTTGAACATCTGAAGAAGATTGTTCATCAAGCGATATGATCCTTCTCCAAGATCGTGATAATGTAGACGATTTTACCTTTGACCATGCTACTGATATTCCATATACTGCAATCCAATAACGAATATTGCTTCCAAAAATTTGGTAGTGTTATAACTTCACGGATCAAATTTTTTTAATCCTGAAAATGTTTCTCTTTATATTTTTCGTGTGACCCTGGAATGAGCACGGATAATAGAGAGTGTACTGTATTTCAATCTATTTTCTATATTGTCAGTCCGTAGCGTATTAAAACGCCATTCGTTTTGCATAATTCATGATTTTTGACAATTGTCAAAAACAATGCCGAAATGGTTTTTTTTTCTTTTTACACATGACGGTTAAAACAAGATAAAACCGTCAATTGTCAAAAACTTTCCAACCCTGTCTAGTTATAATATTTTTTTAAAGTGCTTTAAAATATTTTTTGAGTGCTTAAAAGGTGCTTATTTTTAGTTGAATAATTTGGCTACGCTCCCTGGAATCCACTGCCGGTGAATATTATGCTGAAAGGAACAAGAGTTTTAATTTGTTTAGGATGGAAATGCTGGTTTTCTCTCCAATATGGGTCCAGTTGTTAAGATACTAGAATTTATTTTCTCTTACAACTAATGTGATTCTTTGAAGAAAGTTAATAACAAAAAGAGTAAAATGAATTGATCCCTCAAGCTTCAACTCATCTTTTTATGTTAATCCTTTTCTTTTATTTTATTATTCTAATCGAAATGCTTTCTCACACTTTTAAATTCACACCCTGTCCTTAAATCTATTTTTGGATCAAGTATATCTATCCTGTTGTTTTCAATTCACTTACAATCGTCCTGAGCCAAGTTCAGTGCCTTTAACCACTGAGCAATTACGGTTGTTGTTGTAGGCCATTAAGGCACAGGGGGTGCGATTGCTGTAACCAAGAATTCGACTTCAGTCACACCCATACGTCGCACTCGTTTATTGGGCGGATATATTCATGCATCCATTCATTCATCAACAGATCGTAATTTTGACCTGAACCAGAGAAGGATCAATCTCCAATCCAGTACTACCAGAGGTATAATTTGTTATGGGAACATGGAGGGTTTTGTGACCCGAAAGATTTAACGTGCACCAGTCCCTATTTACTACCCGTGGAGAGTCTTCGGCCGGCTGGATTCGAACTGCCGTTCTCACGAACCTGAGTCCAGAGCCCTGTCAACTAAGGTATCCTGGCCAATAATTACGGTTCCATCACTCAATTTTAAAACTCGGGGGAAAAAAATCCATAATACAGAAATGATTTGAAAACCAAAACCGTTAACAAATGTACGTTCATTCGTAAAAAGTGTGATTTTCTGTTAATTCATAATTTTAAAAAGATCGTTGGCATTAATTAAGAGTATAACATGGTGCGTAGCGTTTTTAAAAAGTGCTTAAAGGTGCTTATTTTCGATTTTCGTTTTTCGTTATTAAAAAGTGCCTAATTTTCCATTTTCGAAAAGGAGATTTTTTTCTTTACCATGTCTATTTTCGCCATGTATTATGCAAAAGCGTGCTTTTCACATCGTTCTATTCAACGTTTTCACAATTCATTCAACCACTATCCATTTATGCGTACCGTCGGTCGGTAGCGTATGAAAGCTCTAATCATTTTACATGTTTGATTAAAAACTTGCGAGTCCACATGTGCATCCAGGCCCCTCTTCCCCACTGGGCACTATGGGCACGTGCCCAGGGCCCCGCGATCGAATGGGGCCCCCTAGTTCCTGCCAGATTACCAAATGATAACCGATACATTATTACCGAAAAACATTAATTTTGAAAAATCTGATGATAATGACTTACTACAATACCTACGCTTATTATATTAGCTTTAGTTTGCCGCATGCGGATAGCTATACCTTGTACAACATAGCTTGAACTTTTTGACAGATGGGTCAGTGATGGGAAACAGAAAATATCTATTGGTGTAAAAAATGTGTTGGCTAAATATGTGGCTGTATGTATGTTTTAAACTATTCAAAATAAATAAATTCATTCGTCAATCAATTTTATTGCACTAGACATAAAAACATTGGGTAGGTAAGAAACCATTGTTTTCAGTTTTTCTATTTAAATTTTACCTCGAAGCAATAAAAACCACTTAAGACTTTCGGAAAATGCTTGAGTCCTTAACAGGTACTTTTATGTTGTGTGTCTATTCTTATGATTATTATCAATTTTTAATATTATTAAAATAAGAAGATATTGTTCGTCGTTGCAAAGTTATATCGATTTCAGATTTGACATCTGTCAAAAAGAAAGATCAAACTAATAAATAAACAGGGTATAATACTCCACTCTCTCTCAAAAATGAGTTTTTCCGATATTAGTATGTTTAGGTTAATTTAAATACCTATATGTAAGTATAAGAATACAATTTAAAAAAAAATTATTAAATTAAAAAAAGAATTATTTGATGCGGTGTGGTTTATGTCTTAAAGAAACCTATTCGAACGTCATTCGTAATACCAAAGACAAAAAAGGGGAATTCCCGATTCCCGATCGTCGTTTGACTTGACGAACGGGAATTCCCTTCAAGTATTTGTCTGCGATGTTGTGGCGTTTGTTTTGTTTGTAGTTGTTAGTTTGTTACTGACTGTGCTCGAGCTCTGATAAAAAAAATAGTATTGTTTGATTAAATCGTCGTTTTGTCTGTTTTGTGTTAGCGAATATTTTCGTTATAAAATTAATTAAATAGTGAATTATAATATAAAATGTCGAAACGGTCATATCCTAGTGGATCTGAAAAAAGGAAAAAAGCTCTACATCAGAAAGAAGTAATTGAAAAGTTACCAAAATTAACATCATATTTTACTACTACTACTGGAGAAACTTCTGTAAGTAGCAATCAACTCATAAATGTTCCACATGATGACTCAGCTCAATTACAAATTGCGGGAATTTCTAAACCTTCATGTTCCAATTTTGAAAAAGAGATTGAATCAGAAAGCGACTATTCCTACGACGAAAGTGCAACGACTTCAGTGACTTCACTAAAACCGACAACTCCAACTGTGTCAATTGAACAGCAGTTTTCCAACACAGAAGAATTAATATCGCACGATCCCGCCGATTATTTTCACGAAAAGTTTGTTGAAATAAATCGCGAAATTTTAATTCGTAAGGGACCAGTATATTTTCAAAATAAAGATTCTGACTTTTCCGAGGCATCCAGAACATACAAAGATGGTAATAAATTAGTAACGAGATATTTCAACAAAGCATTATTTATTCGCAAATTAAAGAACAATGAAAGCGTCGAAAGAAAATGGTTGCTGTATTCGCCTTCCAAATGCTCTGTATTTTGTTTTTCATGCTGCTTATTTAACCCAACTGATGTTAATCTTTGCTCTCGGAATGGATGTAATGATTGGAAGCATATTAATCACATAATTTTAACACATGAAAATAGCCCAGCGCATAAGCAATCTATGATGACTTATCTGGCACGAAGTAAAGCGGTTGGTAGAGTAGATATAGACTTATTATCTCAACATCAAAAGGAAGTGGATTACTGGAGAAACGTACTTAAACGGATTGTAGCTGTTGTAAAATTTTTGGCATCGAGAGGGCTTCCATTTCGCGGCGACAATGAAATCCTAGGATCTCCAAACAATGGAAATTATTTGGGTTGTGTGGAATTATTGAGTGAATTTGATCCATTTCTTGCAGATCACTTAAAAAAATTTGGGAATCCTGGAAAGGGTAACATTTCTTATTTATCAGCAAATATCTGTAATGAGTTTATTGAAGTAATGGGAAAACAGGTTCTAAAAAAAATTATAAATGAAGTTAAATCAGCAAAATATTTTTCCATAAGCGTTGACAGTACGCCCGATCTGTCTCATATTGACCAGCTAACTTTCATCATTCGATACGTAAAAGACTGTGTTCCTGTTGAAAGGTTTTTGAAATTTATACCTATTAAAGAACATAAATCTAAGTATTTAGCGGAGACCATCTTAAATTTTTTAGAGATACATGATATTCCCATAAAAGATTGCAGAGGACAAAGCTACGACAATGCTTCAAATATGTCGGGAAAGTATAGTGGTCTACAAACAAGAATCAAGGAAAAATGTGAATTTGCCACCTTTATACCATGTGCAGGACATTCACTAAACTTGGTAGGTGTCCATGCTGCTGGGTGTGTACCGGAGGCATCACAGTTTTTTGAAATAGTTCAGAAAGTGTACAACTTTTTTTCGGGCTCTACCCACAGATGGAATATGTTAACAGAACATTTAGGTTCAAAAAAAGTTGTTAAGAGTCTTTCACAAACCAGATGGTCAGCCCGAGCTGATGCAGTAAGTGCTTTGCATGGGGGTTATAAAAGAATATTAGAAGCTTTAATCACCATCGCAAACGATACTGAACAGGCACGAGAAACAAGAGACGAAGCCCTTAGTCTGTCTAGAAAAATGGGAAATCTAGAATTTATTATACTGACGGAAATCTGGAGCACTATATTGGAAAGAATAGACAAAACAAGTAATTATCTTCAGAAAGAAACAATAACACTGGACGTTGCAACCAATTTGTTGACTTCACTTTATGATTTTATTACTAACCTCAGGGATAAATTTGATAACTTCGAATCATCTGCCAAAGAAAATAACCCAGAATCTGACTACAAGGATCTATCTCAAAGAACAAGACGTAGAAGCTCACGGCAGAGTTTTTTTGATGGCTCTGCGCCATCAGTCCAATTGAATGGAAAAGAGCGATTCAACGTAGAAACCTTTCTCCCAATAATCGATACCTTGAGTGTTCATCTAAAACAGCGACAAAGTTCATATGAGATCGTCAGTCAACGTTTTAGTTTATTTTTTCACTTAAAAACTCTGAATTCCGAAGAGATACGACAAGGATGCAAAGAATTTTCTCAAATCTATCACGAAGATGTAAATGAAAAAGAGTTAGAAATAGAATGTCAACATTTAAAAGAATACTTAATAAATGTTCAGAGTGAAAATGAAGCATCTAACAGTGTACAGGAAGTATATAATCTATTAAAGCAAAACAAAATTGAAGACACATTTCCTAACGTAGAAATTGCATTGAGAATATTTTTAAGCATGATGGTAACTAACTGCAGCGGAGAACGCTCCTTCTCCAAATTGAAACGAATAAAAAATGAATTAAGAAGTACAATGCTTCAAGAGAGATTAAATAGTTTGTCGCTGATGTCCATAGAATGTGATATTCTCAATACCATAGATTTTGAAGAAGTGATTAACGATTTTGCTCATCTTAAATCTAGAAGGGTACCTTTGCAATCAACATAGAATTAATCTAAGGATTTTAAGTTAAGCGAGTTACTTTTGTAGATTATTTTTTATATTTCCTATTTTTTTATAGCTAGTAACTAAATAAAAATAAATTTAGAACCTTGTTTGTCTTTCTTTATCTATTGTAACTAAATAGTGTTTTCTCAAGGTCATAGGGGCCCCATGATCCTAATGTGCCCAGGGCCTCAAATAGTTTAAAGACGGCCCTGTGTGCATCGACTGAGCTGGGTTCGGTGAGATTTTTGCTCTCTCATACGCTACTCTGCTGCATTTTGCAAGATATTCTCAATTTCAGGCTTCATTTTCCACTCTCCGATATCGAACTGGAAAGCATCTTGATCATTTTATAATCGCTAATATAATCAGAGAAGGAGTTCTTTATCAGAAACTAGTTCTTTTATCATGATCATGTAAAGTCTTTGAAAATTATTTTACATTTTGTTAATGTATATAGTGCTTAAAAAGTACTTAAAAGGTACTTATTTTTTGTTGAAAGATTTGGCTACGCACCCTGCATAAATAAAACGCAACTTTTGATCCATTAAAATTGTCTCTTATGCAAAAATCCGAATATTAGATCAAATTTTCTAAGGATTTTCTTTGTTTAATATTTTGAGCATTTTTAAACCTTACATTAAATAAACTAAGAAATGTGCGTAAAAATCATGGACTGATTAATGATTTTTACAACAAGCGATGCAAAAAAAGTATGTTCCCCCCTCCCCCACAAAAACTTTTTCCTTTAACTACCTTATGATTTAATTTTTATTGCAAAGTTTGAGTGATCGCATGATCTTAGCTTGCTGAAAGTATCAGAATAACCTGCAAAGCATAAGAAATTTTAATAAAATGTCGAAAAGCAAAATTGTTCTGTGACATTTATCTTCGTGGTGGATATTATAAACTATAAACCAAATAAATATATTTCAATTATCAGGAAGTTTTCTTCGTTATTTGTGACTAGATTTCTCTAGCTAGATCGAGTGAAATATGAGTTACACTTAGCAATGACAGTTATAAATACACAATCTATTTCGGACAAATCTTTCTGTCCGCATGAGTCATTTTTTTATATTAAAAAAAAGATACATGATAAAAAAGAAAAGAGCCTACGGTATTGGTTTTCTCATTTTTTATCAGCATGATTATCTTTTTTTTTTTTAGAGAACGCCAATTGAGTGTAAAAAGCTAAGTCAGAGAAAATACTACTTTTTTTTCATTAATCAGAACGTCGACTTCTTATAAAAAGTTTCATAAAAAGTATAAATCCTATCGAGATCTGTAATTCTTTTTCATTTTATTTCGAAGACAATTTCCTTTAAGCTTGCTGTATATTAAGACTTGTTTTTTTTTATGTCATATTATGTGATGAAGGGGCTTAGTTTGCCTTAATACGTAACAAGACCAATTAAAATATGTACTCGTTTTTCCAGGTTCTTAATTGTTAATAATACAGGGTTATTCATAATTCCCTCCGCCTGTAAACGACATTTTTCTTTACTACAACTGGGTTCAGTGGTACATGTTACTGCCGTCTACCGGCAACTGCTTAAATTAAAACTTGAATACTTTCGGAATAATTCATATGTTCTTGCCATATTCGTCTTCCTTTCTTTACTATAACTCTTCGAAACCCCGGATGGAATTATGAATAACCCTGTATAAGTGATTAAAATAATTGTAAACTAGAAAAATAAGAAAGTAAACTAGAAAATAAAAAAAGCTACGCTTATCATGATTTACACCTAAAGCAATTAAAATAGCACCGTGTGCCCAAAATTGCCTCGAAATTTGAGCACTGTAGCTAGTTGGAAAGTGATGGGAATTTCGATTAAAGATAAATTGTATTTGGAGATTTATGTTGGAAATGTTCAGAAAACTGATTAAACTTGTATTATCCCTATGCCTGTAATTTCCTTGAATGAATCTTTAAATTTGAGTGAGTTGGAAAAAGATGAGAATTTCGATTTTAGTTAAATTGTATTTGCAGATAAATTATGGTTGTAGAGGTCAGAAAACGATTTAAACTTGTATTATCATCCAACACTGAATTAAAGTTTAATTTGAGTTCAGATCGGTTACGTTATTGGTTAAGTTTCATATAAACGAATTTCTTTCGTAATTTAAAAATCGGTTTTCAAACTAAAGAACGAAAAAAAAAAAAAAAAAAGAAGAAGAGAGAGGTAACATCGAAACATTTTTGAAACTAGAGAAAGAAAAAAAAAGAAGAAAAAGAACAACAGATAAAACAAAGAATCTAAATCCTATTTAAAAATAAATCTCAATTCTTGGGATAGTTGTGTGGTTGGTTGTTTTTCGGGGACCCAGGTGGTTTTACTTACAAAAGATCGATTGCTTATTTCAAACTCTACATTGTAGTCATATTACTTAACTGTTATGTTTCTCGTTGAATAGGTACTGTTTAGATCTCATTCATATTTTCATTTCATGGCGAAATTATTCATTCTCTCCATTTTTATTTCTTTTATAAATATAAGAATAAATGAATAATAACTATCTGAATTGAAGTCCTCAGAATTGCATCGTCTGCGCTTTTTAAGTGCTTTGGAATTGTTAACTTTTATATTGCAACAAATAAAATGGCAACCATTATTTCGTACTCCATCGCACAATTATTGGATCACGAATTTATTGAATTTTTGACCAAATAGTACCCTTCTTTTCTTTTTCTTTTCAAAAGCATGACGAACGAAAGAAATGACGCAGATATATTCGTCTTTCTACTTCGATTTTTTAAAATAATTACATTGTTTGGTCGTAAAATAAGAGAACAGAAAAAAGATCTGTTATAAAAAACTAAAAGGGTATTTTCTAAAAGGGTTTTTATTCATAATAAAGCTTATTTAAAAAAAGAAAAAGAAAGTTCAAATTTAGTTCGATTATTGGTTGAGCTAACATTTTATTTTATTTCATACATCAATACTGAATATTTATATTACCTTAATAATATTGTAAAAACTAAAATGGCAACAGTTATTTTTTCTTTCGATTGCTCAGTTATAAAATCATGAAGTCCTTGAATTTTTGCCTAGTAGTATCTTTTTTGACGTTTACCGGGCGAAAAATAATAAAATAACATAGATATGCAGGGCACGGGAAATGCGGTCGTTCGGTCACCATTGGTTACCAATAAATTTTGAGTGGTGACTATATATTTAGCTTTTCAAATACGAGCTGGCATTTTTTTATAGTTCAATATTTATGTTAAAAACATCGCTCTAAGAATTGAACTCGAGTGTAATGCTTTGTCACGTTCTTGTCTTTGTTTTCAGCAATCATTGGAGATATATCATATTTTTCCTTATCTTCGCACTGTCGCGCGTTTCTATAATTTCTGATTCCGAGTTTCCTAACTATATCTAGATAAAAAATATGAGCTTAAAAAATCATGTTGAAATCCTTAAAAATAACTGAGGCGGAATAAGAATAACAACGGAAAACCACATGGATTTATGATGAAATTGATACAAAATTAAACTCACGTGGTCGAAAATCGAAAGGTGATTGATTACTCACGTTCTCGATTCGAGATTCATGAGTTGTGAAAATTTCGATTTAAAAATATCAGGATCTTAAAAATAGTTTAGAAATCCATAAGTAAAAAAAAAATAAATAAATAAAAAAATCTGTGAATTCAAGACAAAATTAACGCAAATCGAACGAACGCATCAAAATTTTTATTCAAATGCGGATTTGAAATTTATTTACGCTATAATATCTGATTAAATGTAGCAGGATTTCAAAAACGATTAAGAAATGAGTTACGGTGATTTTTGAAAAACCACATGGATTTACGAAGAAAGATGAAATCGGTGTTATGAAGAATTCATAGGTGATTATTCACATGCGCGATTCGAAATTCATGAATCATTGTAGTTCCTATTTAAAAATACAGAGATTTTAAAATTATGTTGAAATCCAAAAGTAGAACGACAAAAAAAAAAAAATGGTTCGAAAAACAACATGAATTTACAAAGAAATCTCCCAAATCAAACGCGTGCATTGAAAGATTATTATCCAAATAAGCGATTCAAGATTCAGATGTTTTAATAGTATCAAATTAAAAATATTTATTTTATAACCACCGTTGAACACAGGGGCCCCCATCAGGGGGGAAGGTGGGCGCACGAAGCGCCCACTTAAAGCTTGGGGGGGGGATTTTTACACTAAATAAAACGAATAGTTTGGGGGGAAATTTAGACGAGAGAATTTTTTTTAAAGTACTTAAATAAAAGAAGCAACTGGCAAAGTAGAACTATTTCGAACAAGATAACATGGAAGGGGGAAGTTAGCAAATTTTTTTTGGGGGGGGGGAGGAATGCGCCCAAGAGCTTGGGGGGGATGGGTGCCACTGGTTGAACAGCCGACCCAATTTTGGGTTTACGACTATGAATGTTCAACTCCGTAGCCTTGTAATTTTGAATCCAATCCAGAAGACAAGGGAACTCCTAGAGAAATTTGTCTTCGTGGAACACTTTTTGATGGAACTAACCTGCATTTGCGTTACATTGAAAGATAAAACCACGATTTCCCCCCCACGGCTAGCCTGACGGCAAGGGGACTCTAACTCAAGATCCGTCTACCAATGAGGATATTTTAAGTCAGCACTGTGGTCGATACGAACCTGGTGCCGATTTTGCATGGCTAGTAAAACCTGAGATTCGAATCCGGGTACCCCATTGGAGAGGCGAGTGCTCTATCTACTGAGCTACAGCAACCTATATTAAAAATATTTTATAAATTTTAAATAGAAATAAAATTTTATAAAATTTAGAAGAAAAAGAATTTATAACCGTTATTGAACAGCTGACCCAACTTTTGGGTTTACGACTACTAATGTTCATCTCCGTAGCCTTGAACCTAATTCAGAAGACAAGGGAATTTCTGGACCAAGGATTGAGAGAACTTTATGCCTTTAGGGGGCCTTTTTGATATAACTAACCCGAATTTGCGTTACACGGAGAGGAAAACCACGAAAACCTCCCAAGGTTAGCCTGACTTTAACCCATGATCCGTCTACCAATGAGGATATTTTACGTCAGCACTGTGGTAGGTACAAGCTGGATGCGGAATTCGTATTAACCAGAAAGCGCTGGGATTCGAATCCGGTTTACCTTATAGGAAGGCGAAAGCTGTATCCCCAGAGCCATCAATATTAAAAATATTGGGATATTAAAAAAAACCATGTAGAAATCTGTAAGAATAATTGCTGATTAAATCTGCCAGTCACAAAGTCCTCCGTGCCTCCATAACAAATCATACCTCTAGGGGTACTGATCCAGGAGTTTCCTTGTCTTCTGGATTGGTTCAAATTTACAAGGCAACGGAGTTGAACATTAGTGGTCGTAAACTCTAAATTGGGTCGGCTGTTCAACGACGGTTATAAAATAAAATAAAATAGGAAACCTATGTTTTAATTCACAGCAATTGTGTAATTTTTGTTGAAGGTTCTTGTTTTCAGAATTTTCCTCCTAAATATCGCGAACTCGGAAGTTTTGGTGTAATTGCTTCCTAACTTATAAGTTTGCATAAAAAAAAGAAGAAAAAATATTATAATGGATTTTATTATGGGTAATCGCGAGTTCTTAGATAATATACAAATTCAACTGTAAAAACATAATACTTTAAAATTACAATTTTCTTTATTGTTTTGAAATTTCTTTCGAAATATAATATATTAATATATTATTATGTAACAATATTATATTATGTTATAGTAAGCATTTTATTCCAAGGTAGGCTGGCAATATCCTACTCTTTATATGTGTCACCGCAAGATAACTGAAATATAGTTCATCAGTCTTGACAAATATTACACAAACTCAACAAAATTAATTAATAGTCTAACAGAATAAAATGCTAAGAAGGATAGCAAAAGCCAGATGGTTCGTAAGAAATAACGCAATACACCATGATCTCAAAATAAATGCAATAGACTACCATATAGCTAAATTAAATAGCAAATTCTACGAAAAAGCCACCTCTTGCCCTGCAGCAAATTTCAATGAAATATTCCTATATGAAAATTTAACTGAAGACAAGAATATCAGACTAGTAGCAGTATACTATTGCAGTGATGCATCATATTCCCGACATCAATAGTATATACATAACCTCATTTTTATCATATCAGCTTAGCTAAAGTTCACACTCTTACAATATGGTCTTATCACCCTACTGCTTATAACTATACAGTCAAAACCTCAATGATCAGCATGAATACTCCTTTACTTCATTTGCATTACACCACAAAGATCAAGCTAAAGATGAATGGGAAAAGGGCTGCTAGCGGCCTCAGGTACGCAGATGTTTTATACAGTTCAGTTCAGTTCAAATGACACAATACACCATGAGCTCAAAATAGATGCAATAGACAACCATATAGCTAAATTAAATTCTATGAAAATGCTACCTCTTGCTCTGCAGCAAATTTCAATGAAATATTCCTATATGAAAATTTAACTGAAGACAAGAATATCAGACCAGTAGCAGTATACTATTGCAGTGATGCATCATATTCCAATAGCATATACATAACCTTATTTTCACCATACTAGCTTAGCTCAAATTATACCTCATATTTTTACATTATGGTCTTAGCACCCTATTGCATGTCTCTACACAGTCAGAACTCAATGATTCGCATGAATATTCCTTTACTTCATTTGCATTACACCACCTTATCTAAACACCACAAAGATCAAGCTAAAGATGAATGGGAAAAGAGCCGCAAGCGGCTTCAGGTGCCCGGATGTTTTATTCAGTACAGTACAGAAGCTGAAATAAAGTTGCATTTCATATGATACTTTGAATTTTTGATAGGGAAAATTTACTTAAAATAAAAAATAACTTGAATTTGTTCACCACTAGAAAATACTTTTTTACAAAGAGGAGCAAGTTGGCATCTCTGTCTTAATGTTAGATCAAGATTCATTTCTACTATACACTATAATTTATACTATAAGGTCGGGGTTGGACTGTCTAAGCTTCTTACATTGGTTCACGATTCATTTCTACCTTAGATCCTTATAGGTTTGCAATATAGAACAGAGCTTAAAATTGGTCTTAGAAAGCTTTAAAATAATGGAACAAAATTTATTTCTATGGGGAAAAGACAATGGGGGCCTAGTGTAGACATGGAGTTTCTATTATTTATCACTCAAATTCTCTGTAAATTTTGGCAGATTGGAAAAACTGTGTAACACTTTTATACACAGTTACAAGCAAAAACTGTAGACTGTTAAGTATCAAGATAAAAAACAAAGTTTTTATGGAGGAAAACTAATTTCTGACTTTTAAATTTGTTTGCAACCTTGACTATTATTATTCATCGTTTTTATCTCATTTATTCGTAACATAAGAATAAGTAATGCCATGAATTGTACCTAGTGAGTTATAAGCTATCCAGCGGAGTAATAATATTTATGCCAGAACTGTTTCCATAGAAACTAGTGGTAGCCGTAATCATGAGGCAGAGATGTTTTTTTAGACGGAGATCTCATCATATGGAATTGTGAATTCATTGGATAGCTTGTGGATGTTACGTTAGAGTATTTCTGCTTGAATAAGTGCACATTACGATGCATCTGTTTTTCGTTTATTAAGTTGTAACTAAAGATAAAAATGAAGAAGTTATTTTTCTATCAAAAGAACTTTGTTTTTAAATTACATTCTAGTATTTTGTTTTGCAACAACTTACGAAAATAAGACACGGTTTTGACAATCTGCCGAAATTAACATAATTTTTGAGTGATAAATAACAGAAATGAACCATTTTTCTACACTAGCTCCATGTTCACTTCCTTTTCTCTACTAAACTTCATGTTTTACAACTTCATGTCATAAAATTGCTAAAATGATTTTTTTTGAAAATGAAACCAAAGTTGAAATTTAAACATTTTATTAAGAAGCAAATTAGCTGCCCCAATTGATTTTTTTAACAATAGAATGCCATGACAATTGATATTAAGATTTGAAATTATTTAGTTTTATTGAAAGAGAAAATCCTTTTATCTAATTAACTGCTATCAATCGTACATTTTCAGATCTAAACATCAACCGTAACTTTTCTTTTATATTATATCCTTCGATATTGCAAAATCATGTTAGGTTGAGGCGATTAAATTGAATAACGTCAGTTCAAATAAGGACGATAATAAAGATAATCCAAGATACACAAAACCCGGGCGTAGGGATGGGGAACAGAGGGGACATTTTAGAACTCGATAAATAAAAACTGTCTCGTAAGTAAATCTCATCCGCCCTACCTTCCAAACTACTTCAAATCCTTTTCTGATTATCGATTTGGTAAGAGAAAGAAACACGGTCTCTTTGTTATTGGTCAGGAAAAAAAAATATTCGAATACTACCAGTCTTACTTACATTTTCGCTTGCTGTCTAGAGAGGTTGATTTCGAAACTCTCTAAAGGAATTCCTGAAGACCACAGCTGGAGTAAATGCAATCGACCCTATTTGGAACAAAAGAATGTTTATTGAGAATGAATGCCCGACCTCCTCTTCTGGTATTTGTGCTAATGCGAATGCTTCCTAATTCGATGAGCGTGTTCGATTATTTAAAGCAAATTATATGTTGTTAGAATATCATTATCTCGCGATCATGATTTGTTTTCAGCAATAATTGAAACTTAATGCAATCAAAGACGGCTGAAAGCTTCTGAAACTGAACAGAAATATTGATTTGAAATGCTTTATTTGATAAATTGTACATGCTTTAAGAGTATTTTTTTTGTCGGACAGTAAATTTATGCCTAAATTGAACTCTTTAAAATTCAACACATCCGCAAGGAACTAAATAAAACTAGTATCGTAAGAAACTTTTTAATATAAATATTTTTCATGTGATTACAACATCAAAATAATCAGGAATCAGTTTTGAATCTATATTTAAAAGCATATAAAAATTTTTTTAGTAGTCAAATGGGAGATTTAATTTTAATATTTAAAGTGGTAGTAAATTCTGCAATTTAAAATTTCATTTTGCAATAGATCTGAATTACAATGATTTTGGATACTGTATATAATCAGTTCAAAGAAATATGTCTTAAGTGCAGCCATAATTAAACAAATTAAGACTATTTTAATTACCATTTTAAACAATGTGGGGTGTTGAGTTTGATTTAAGCATAGCAACAGGTGAACTGAACTGTATAAAATATCTGGCCACCTGAGGCACCTTGCGGCCCAATAATCTTTGGCTTGAACTTTGTGGTATTTCGGTGAGCTGGTGCAATGCAAATGAAGTAAAAAAGTATTCGTGTAGATCATTGAATTCTGACTGCGTAGTTTTTTATAGTAGGGTGATAAGATCATAATGTAAAAATATGAGGTATAGCTTGAGTGAAAATGAGGTTATGTATATGCTATTGGAATATAATGCATCACTGATTCCCGACATCAATAGCATACATATAGCCTCCACACAGTTTTTTATAGGTAGTCCNTATAATTTATAGGATATATACTTTCTTTATAATGCCATTACATATTTCTATTAATATAGAAAGTTTCAGAGCTTTTTATTCACTTTACTTTTTTGGGATTTTATGAACTGAAAAATGACAGTTTTCGTGAGAATGACCCATATGATGAATTTCTCTCAATTACTTTTATAAAAGGTTTTGGGTTCACGCGCACAACTGGTTAACTTTTTAAATAGTCTGCGCGGACTACTTATAAAAGATCGTGTGGAGGCTTCTTGATGTAGGAGGTGATGGCTCAGCTCAAGTTATACCTCATATTTTTACATTTTGCTCTACTGCATATAACTACACGGACAGAACTCAATGATCATCTATCCACATCAATATTCCTATACTTCATTTACATTCCACCATCAAAACATCACAAATTTCAAGCTAAAGATGAATGGAAAAGGGCCGCAAGTGGTGCCCAGCTGTTTTATACAGTCCAGTTCCTTTTAAGCATCTACGACATCAGTCTCAGTTGCCATAAGCCCAGCCTCAGATGAAGGAGTGTAATGCTCGCTGACGCGGGCAGGTACTGCAAAAATAAGCCGATCAAGTCAAATCTTTTAAAGCAATTTTGATAGTAAACTGAAAAAAGTATGCTAGCAAAAGTTGCTTATTTTAATCTCCTTTAATAAAGTTTTGAATTTTATTAATCACCACATTTCGCATTTTTAGTCGTTCGTGGCAACCCTGTAATTGTCAAGCTAACATATGTTTCAGTTATTTATTCTTCAGGGTTGGTAAAATAATTTAAGATATAACTTTTAAAGTTATTACTTATGCTTTGAAACATAAATGTTGCTACTAATTAGAAATGTTTTTCTCAATGTCAGTACAAGTTGGCACCTATGCATCATTTTGGTAAATACGAATGATTTTCTTTTTTTTTATCCAAGATTTTTTTAATTTTATATTGTAACCGACGTTGAACAGTCAACCCAATTCTGAGTTTACGATTATCGATGCTCAACTCCGTAGCCTTGTAATTTTGAACCCACTCTAGAAGACAAGGGACTGTTATATCAAACAGTGGAACAAACTAATCTTCGTGGAAGACTTCTTGATCGAACAAACAATGATACGGAGAGGAAAAACGCGAAAACTTCTCATGGTTAGCCCAATGGCAACCCATGATCCATCTTCCACTGAGTATATCTATGTCACCCCTGTGGTCTTTGAGAGCCAGTAGCAGAGTTTGTATGGACCAGCCAAAGCTGGGATTCGAACCTGGGTTACCTCATTGGGAGACGACTGCTCTATCCGAGTCTCCGCAACGATGAAATAATAGGGTTAACAGTCTTAATTTTTTTTAAAAATAACTTTATTCATGGTGGTGTCTAACGGGTTAAAATATAGGTCCACCCTGGACGAGCGGTGTTGCTGATCCGACAAACGCTCTGCAACGCTGAGGTCGAATCCCTCAGCAATCCCGGATCTGTCTTAGTGATGTCTTTTCTAACTTTTGCTATCTGTTCTTCAGCTTCATAAGGACTTATAAACTGCCTTTTTAATGAGGCACACAAGCCTGCATACTACGTATGACAATAAAATAAAAAATGTGTTAAGTTGTTGATGGTGAATGCAGGTAGTTGAAAACTCTGGTTCATACTTTTACTAATTATTCCAATACAGTTAATGTTGTCTCCTAGAACAGCGTGTTAAGATTATGAAAGCATTTAATAAACATCCCAGATATTTTCTTGTGGTACCGACTAGTTTTAAGAAACATGAAAGTAAAATATAAAATGGCGTAAAATGCAATAAACTGTAATAAATTTGGCACATACTTTTGCTAATTTTTCCAATATTGTCAACACTGTTTCACAAAATAACGTGTCGAGATTATGAAAGCATTCAATAAAAACATCCCAAATATTTTCTTGCTGTTCCGTAAGAGGCACGAAATTAAAATAAAATGACATGAACTGCAGTTCTGTTTTTTATAACTCCTCCTCAATTTGATACAAACATCGACTTCAATAAAATTTTACTAATTATTCCAATACAGTTAACACTGCTTCACAAAATAACGTGTCGAGATTATGAAAGCATTCAATAAGCATTCCAAATATTTTCTTGTGGTTCTGTAAGAAACACGAAATTAAAATAAAATGGCGTGAACTGCAGCTCTGTTTCTTATAGCTCTTCCTCAATTTGATGCAAACATCGACTTCAATAAAATCAAATCAAGCATTTCGCCCAAAGATATACGTACATCAATGATAGTTTTTCCCGGGAAATTTCTTTTTCTGTCGTGCTCACTTTCTCTAGTCGTTTGTATCTTGTTTTCAGGAATAGTATTTTTTACTTTTTTTTCGTTGTTGTCTTGCGTAGCAATATGTAGTACTCATCATCTTGATGTCTTGTGTGTTCACTTCTTGTGTTTTGGCTCAATTATTTCGAAGACAACGCCTTTTCCCCATCTGTTACGATTTCTTCGATCAGAACAGAGATTCTAGGATCTTGTTCGCCCTATGCTGATTTGGTAATTCCTGAGAGAGGCGCCGCGGAACGACTTGTATTTATTTCGTTTTAGATCGGCGAGATTTCTATTCTGTATTTTCCCAAAGTATTCCCTGTTGTCTATATTTTACATGCGGTAGAAAAAGAACATTATTTGAAAGAAATCTAAAATTTTCATGAAATTACTTCTAAAGAATTACATAAATTATATTTTTGAAGTTCAAATTGATTCTTTTCAATTATCTTCTTAATTTTTAACTTATTAAAAAATTTCGAACGATAATTTTCTTATGTAATTGGCTTTAAAGAGATACATTAATTAATATTTTTGAAGCTCCTTGACTGCTTCTGGAATTCTCTATTTAGTTTTTAATTTATTCTACATTTCAAGCGACAATTTTTTCATGAAATTATTTTAAAAGAACTACACTAACTCATAATGGTTTGAAGTAATCCCGCGTGCTGTTTAATTTATTTTTAGTAGAAAGATAACGTTCTTTACAGAAAATATGAAATACGTAGTTGTTATGTCTTCTTAGTGCTTAAGTTATTCTAAATTTTAAAAGCTAATTTTCTCACGAAATTCGTTTTGAAGCATTATATGAATTCATATTTTTGAGGTTTCTAAACTGATATCTACAATTCTTTTCTTGGTTGCTAATTTATTCTAAATTTGAAAAGATATTTTTCTCCGGAAATTCTGAAGAATTACATGAATTTACACTTTTGAGGTTCTGCAATTCATTTCTCAGTTTATAATTTATTCTGAATTTTAAAGGATTATTTTCGCATGAAATTTGTTTTAAAGAATTACATTAAGGCAGATTTTTGAGATTTCCAAACTGTTTTCTTCTGAGTAATAACTCGTCTCAAGCCTTTATTGGCCGTTGAATTAGAGCATTTATTCGAAAGAAATGTAATACACACTGCGTTTATGTTTTATTCTTATTGTATATACTTATTCTAAATTTCAAAGGATATAAATGTGAAGGCATTTATTCAGTTTTATGGAAGATTTGGTTGTAATAGTGGTGATTTCAGGCACATTTGTGTTTCTTCGGAAAGAGATTATATTTCTACTCCAAAAATAAATCGAACAAAATTGCTTTATTTGGGGAATATTTTACAAATTATGGTCATATGAATAAAATTAAAATAATAGCCAGCATCTCCCTTTATAGAGACGAAAAGATCTATTTTAAAATGATGAATTTTGTAGTTATTAATGGTCGGACTGAGGGGCCTTTGGACATCGACCTTCAGTTATAGCGCCAAGAATTTTAAATTACCAGTGAATGAATAGTTACTAACGGACACTTAGGAGCATGGGAAGAGATAAAAAATTGGCGAGTTATCGCGACAGTAAATTAATATACTTTTGTTGTATTGTACATAGTTATACACTTGTATTGAATTGAAAAGTTAGCTGTTACATTGATTGTTAAGAAAATAATAAAATATTTAAATTTGCATTTTATATAAAGTAATTAAAACTAAATGATTGATTAAATTTAATTATAATTTGAGTAAGAAGCATTTAAAAAAATAGTGCGTGGAGTCCCTCCGCGCGGAAGAAGTTAAACTTCGTAACCTGCGACGTTAATTGTAGAAGAATCAGCAGTCGTAGAAGGATCACTAGTTCTATTCAACGACTCTTTTTACTTCCGTGCTGTGTAATCACGGTAACATTGTGCATTTTTCTATAACTTCAAAAATAAATTAAAGAAAATTTAAAAACTAGAAAATCTGTAATGCCTATAATGGCATCAGAATAACGAAAATCAATTGTAATTGTTTTATAAAATGGTTTTCCCAGTGTTTAAATAAGTGATATAAAGTATTTTGACTTTACCGAAATGGTTCAATATAAATATTTCTTAAATAAATCTCATTTTTTTAAGTATAACACGTTTTAAGCATCCTTCTTAATTAGTACTCAATAAAAATAACCAGGCATAACTCGCCGGAAAAAAACATTAGGCAAAATCTTAATCTTTATTTTACGCAACTACCTTGTGTAATGAAAGAGATAAGACTTCCGGGCTGATTTGCTTTTAGAGTTAACGTTTTGGTTTTACATTTTTATGAGCAGTAAAATTAAAATGAAGATAAATTACCGTCAAAGTGAGTAAGTATTCTTACTTTTTGCATACTCATTTAAAATTTAATATAAGTCTATATTAATGAAAATTTGCATTTATCATTAAGTTTCATTTCATATCCTACAGTTTACGTAGTTTAACTCTGCAAGATTTTTAATATGCATAATACTAACTTTTAATTTATTTCTGCTAGATTGGCAAGTGTGTATAAAAATAAAGAAGCAGAAAATGTAATTAAACTATTTCCCCCACCTCTATCAATCACAAGGTGTTTATTCAAATATTTATCTAGCTTTCTAAGGCCACTTAAGACAACTTAATCTCATTTCTAGACTCGTTGGGGGGATTTAGCAGTTTTGCATATTCAAAGTATTCTTCCAGAGATCACCAAATGTCAAAGCACTTCCTAATTAGAAGATTTAGATGAAACTCTTAATATTTATGCATTGCATATAAACTTGTTAGAGATTTGAACTGCAAATGAAATATTCGTTATATTTTTTGCAATGAAATATGAAAAAACTTTTCAATTTTATCAAATAACAGGGATACAACTGAAACTTTATTAAAAGTGATGACAGTTGTTTGATTTATGTCGGGTTTGTGAAACAGTGTATTATGATATATTTATAGGGTTAGGTCAACGCCTCCTGTAACTGAAAGTCTCCTCACGTTTTTTTTTTATAAGCAGTCCGATCAGACCACTATGAAGACTAACTACATACCTGCCAACTCTTCCGGATTTTCCGGAAGATTTTATTTTCATATTTAAAGTGGTAGTAAATATATTTTGCTACCACTTTAAATCTTGCAATTTTTTCCTTTTATAATCTTAATTTTAAAATGATATTATATAAGGGCTTTCACCCATGTATGTAACTAGTTCAGGAAGGAGTGATGTAATATAAAAACTAGTAAAAATAAGAAAGTGGTAGCAAATATAAGTCTAAAAATTTGTTTAATTTAAGAATATGATTGTGGTTTGCCTTACGAATATGGTTCGTATAATTCATTTGTCAACCACTACAGATTCAATTCTCAGATATATTTGATAAACTTCTCTCAATTACTTTTATGATAGATTTTGGGTTCATGCGCATAACTGTTTCACTTTTTAAACAGTCTTTTTGTATTTTGTTTTTTAAAATTATGTAAGTTTAAAAAAGTTATAAAAAAATTGGACACCATACAACTTAAAAATATATGAACCATTGTTAAATACAATAAAAAAATATTTACTAAAAATTATTTATACTTGAAATTATTTCGAATGATCGAATTTTATAATTGTGTACAAAAAATTTTCGATTCTCTAAAAAACTTTCCAAATTTTGGCGAAATACGCAAACAGTGAAATTTACATTATAACGCGCAACTTTTGACTGTTCTCTTGACCAAAATATTGGAAGCATATTTCCTCAATTGCCACGTATTATTTTAATTGCCAAAAATGCAAAATCAGTCGAAAAAAAGGTATGTTTATTTTGAGAAAATTTGTTTTTGTGTCTGATTTCGTAACTTAAAATACCGTTTGTAATGATCAATTTTCTTACTTGCGGTCACCCCTTCTAAACATTAAGAATAGCACTTAGTTCATGAAAATTCAATCATTTTTTTTTATAACCGTCGTTGAACAGCTCTTGGGTCTACGACTACTAATGCTCAACAACGTAGGCTTGTAATTTTGAACCCAACTCAGAAAACAAGGGAACTCCTGGATAAGGTATTGGCAGAAATTTGCTTTCGTGTAGGATTTTTTGATAGGCCTAACCAGCATTTGCTTTACATGGATTGGAAGACCACGAGAACCTCCCATGGTTAGCCTGCCGGCAAGGGGACTCTAACCCATGATCCGTCTTCCAAAAATGTGAAGTAAATGATACCCCTTCACTTGTTATTGTCTATCATCTGAAAATTCTATCGGCTGATTTAAAAGAAAGATATTCTGATTTAAAAAAAATTTATTTTTCAACATGGATGTTGCAGTCCATGTTAGTGGATTTGTCTGATATATCAAATATATCAAGAAAAACTTGCAGAAATGCAAAGTGATAAGCCAGTTAAAACCTTATTTAATATGAAAGGAGTGATGGCATGGCTTCGTGAGGAAACAGAAAACAAATACCCAAATTCAATCAAATGTGCAAGAAAACTATTGTTACCAATTCCATCTTCATATTTAGCTGAATGTGGATTTAGTGCTGTAAATGATTTTATTGGTAAAAAAAAAATCGGCTAGATATAACACAACGGGGAGACTTGAGACTGAGGCTAACCAAATTGGAACCTAAGATAAAATCTACGTGCAGCAAGCATCAAGGGCAAGAATATCACTTAATTAAAATATTAAATTATTATAGAGAAATATTTATTAAAATTATTTCGAATTTGAATTTTAGTTCTTCATTATATGTTCTGAAAATTTACTTACTTTGTTTCGCTAACAATTTCCTAAGTTTCTTAAGTGAACAATTCGATTTTTTTAATATAAAAAATTATGTATATGTTACATAAGAATTTTAGAAAGGCTTAGGTGGGGCATGGTACAAAAAAGGTTGGGAAACATTGCTCCATTCTCTGAGCCATTGCGGCTTAGAATTCAATCATTGGAACAAAAGTTGTTCAGGATTACTATTTTTTACACATAAATGTTTTAAGGAATAAAGGTCAATTTATGTAGCTGAATTTAAGCACCTAACTGTATAATTAATATCTATAATTGTAGAGTGTTATTGCAAAAAATATGACTTGTATATTATTATTATAATTGGATGAACATATTTCTACGATACGTAAATCAAATGTTTTGTGCCATACGTTCGTTAATAAGTTGATTCCTTAATTTAAAAAAAAGTAGAAAGTGATAGCACAAATGGTACATTAATATTACGTAAATAATTCGAATTAATTATACGGAAACAAAATGTTTTCGTCTATTACGAATTTTTAAATATATATTCGTATTATGATTCGTCAAGGTACAGTACTTTTTCGAAGCTGAAGTGTGGTAAGTTGCAGAAAAAATTATTCTCGTTATTCAATCATAAATGTACTACCTAAAAAATATTTTTTTGACTCAGTACTTGTTATACCTTCGTAATACAAGGGTTTGGACAAAAATGGGTTAAATTATAATAGAAATCACAGATTTGTGATTTCAAATCCGATTTAGGGAGTTAATATTTCGAATATTGTGGAATGTAATATTCATGGAATATTTATTATAATTATTTTTATTATTATTATTAAGGCCCCGATTTTGATGACATTTGCACTTTTTTTGCATTTTTGGACATTTTTTGTCTTTTAGAGCATTTTTNCTGTAAGAAATGTTTCGGGGCATTTTTCTTGAAATTTTGGGGCGTATTTTGCATTTTAATGCATTTTTTAAAGTTTTCTGATAATTTTTTACAATTTTTATTATTTTTTATCAATTTTCATTATTACACTGGCTTCCAAACAGCAAAGAAAATCTATAGGATATTAACAGGTGAAGCAACATCTTTTCAAATTGAAGAAGAATTGTCAGTAAGTAAGACCGTCTTTTTCAAGTATGCACCTAAAACATCAGTAGACGTTGAAAG
>NC_092212.1:30631707-30668199 GCF_043381705.1 Parasteatoda tepidariorum | reverse complement strand
TATATATATACCTATTTTGTTTTTTTCAAGATAAAAGCTAGTCCGGAAAGAATTATTCTACGCATTTTTTTTTTATTTTTTAAAATAATAATAAAAATCCATGAACAAATACGTTTGAATATTCATAACAAAAAATTTAACTTTTATTGAATGAAAACGAAAGTTATTTTGATTTGAAAAACAATATCTTCAAAGTTGTGAACAATTATAAAAAAAACCCCCGTTCCTGAAATTGTTCGAAGTTGAAAACTTGAAGAAAAATTAGATATTTCCTTAAACCATTTTTTTTTGGAATGGAATGTTTGCTTTTAAAATCGGTTCAGTTTAGCTTAAAATTGTATTTTCCCATTTCACAAAAAATGCTTGAAGTCGTTTGAGAACGATTCAATTTAAAAGGATACATAAGAACGAGGTTTTTTTCCCCTCCTCTTGATCCTGAGTATCAATCACTCGGATCGTAAAAAAAAGTACAAGCGTTCAACCTTGTACCGACGCTGATTCAATTTGAGCTCTTTAGCAATCTAGTTTTTATGTCCACACCGCACTAATGTAATAAAATGGAACAGCAAGGCTATCTACTAAGTAAACCCATTCAAAGTTGGCTCTCTAGCAATTGACAGACGATCTTCATTTACTAGGTGGCGCTACGCGAGAATTTCTAGTTGAATGGTTAATGTTACACCGAATTCTCGGCAGACGATACTTTAGGGAAGAACAATTCGTTCCGGAAAATCCCTATCCAGCTTTCGGGAGCGCAGAATAAACCTCGTGCTTAGGAGAATAATCTTTTTAGTCCTCGTCTCGCCTGGATGGGTGAAGCTATATTTTCGTTCGTCATCTTCGTATTTCTTAGTGAGTGAGTGACCAGTATTTCTTTGATGATGTATTATTTTTGTTATGTTTTTTTTCGTATTTTAATATATTTTGTTTATTATTTGCACTTTTTATCAATTTATGTATAGAACATATAAATTCTAATATATCTAAATATAGATTTCGTGAAATTTCGAATGTATACTTAATCAAGGAAAAAAAAAAAGAAGAGAAATGAAATTCTCTTTCTACCAGGTTTTTAATATTTCTGGCGAAGTAACATATAGGTGATCTGTCTGTAGTGGTGTCTGTAATGAAGGTAATTTTTACAAATTTATGTATAACGCTTATGCCAACAACATAATAGGTACCAACCAATACGGACATTTACTGAAAAGTCCTATTAAACGTATAGACGAAATTGGTTAACTATTATGATGCGTGCTGTGTGAACAAGGATTCACACATCGAAAGTTTGTTAAATGTGCGAAGAACTTGATGGTGTGTCTGTGTATACGGTCCTTGTGCGCCGTATATTTGCAAAAAAGCAGCTGTGTTTTAAACTGAAGGATAAATTAGAAATTGGAACCCTGCGTTATAGACTGCAATTGCATATTACCTCATTAAAAACTTCGTTCACTTCAAAAATATATGAATAAGAAATGGCAGTAAACATGCTTCAAGCGCACAAAAACAGGCACTCATTTTCAAGACCTGCCAGACGTGAATGAGAAGGAACAAAAGTGATTTGGAATATAAACGAAAGGTGGCCAATGAAAAAGGGAAAAATAAAGGGGAGAAACAAAACTAGAAAAATAACGCGTGGAAATGCATTTTACTTCGATTTGCCCCTCTTGGACATAGTGGTTTTTCTTGCTCTGTTTTTCATTTTTTCTCTCTCTCTGCAACTGTGGTTTTTCTAGTTTTGTTACTCACCTTTATTTTTCCATTCCTCGTTGGCAACTTAATGCTTTATATTTCAAATCATTCAAAGTTTCTTCTCATTCACGTCTGGCAAGACTTGAAAATGGGAGCCTATTTTTGAGCGCTCGAAACAAATTGACTGTTATTTCCTACTTATATATATTTGAAGCGAATGAAGTTTTTATTCAGGTAATATCTTACCGCTTCAGTTTCTTAGGAATATTTGTTTAATATAATATATGTATTTTAAAATTCTTAACATATATTTTTAGAAAACTGATACCTTCTGGAATTACGCTTTAAGTGACTAAGATCGAGAATTTATTATGAACTAAGTCGATTTTTTTTCATTTAGGGTTTATATTAACCTGAAATAGATATTTAACCCTTGGCAATAATACCCTTGACGCATGGTAAACACTAATTCAACAGTTTTTACAGAAAACTAGATATGTTAAACTAAAACGTTCATAAACTACTATTCTTTAAACTACAAAAAGCAAAAGTATGTTGCTTTATTTTGAATGTAATGTTCAAAGTCGCAGCCCTACCAGACTAAAATTTTCAATTGAAATTTGAGATTCTAGAAACGATTTTATTTTACTTTATAACCGTCGTTGAACAACCTACCCAATTTTGGGTTTACGACTACTAATGTTCAGCTCCGTATCTTTGCAATTTTGAACCCAATCCAGAAAACAAGGAAACTTCTGGATCAAGTATTGGGAGAAATTTTGCCTTCGTGGTGGACTTTATTGATGAAACTAACCCACATTTGCGTTACATGGAGAGGAAAACCATGAAAGCTTCCCATGGTTAACCTGACTGCAACGGGACTCTGACCCATGATCCATCTACCACTGCGGATATTTTATCTCAGCACTGTGGTCGATGCGACCCGGGTGCGGAATTCGTATCGACCAGCCATTGCTGAGATGCGAACCCGGTTAACCTGTTTGGAAGGCGAACGCTTTATCTCCTGAGCCACCTCGGCTCCCAAAAAGAATTATATTTTATTTTTTATTTTATAACTGTCTTTGAACAGCCAACCCGATTTTTTGGGTTCACGACTACTAATGTTCAAT
This sequence comes from Parasteatoda tepidariorum, assembly GCF_043381705.1. Classification (NCBI taxonomy): domain Eukaryota; kingdom Metazoa; phylum Arthropoda; class Arachnida; order Araneae; family Theridiidae; genus Parasteatoda; species Parasteatoda tepidariorum. The sequence continues at coordinate 30,665,377 of NC_092212.1, read as the reverse complement.
TCGTAGCCTAATAATTTTGAACCTAATACAGGAAAGAAGGAAACTCCTGGATCAAGTATTGGGAGAAATTTTGCTTTCGTGGAGGTTTTTTTTGTTGATGGAACTAACCCGTATTTGCGTTACACGAAGAGGAAAACCATGAAAATCTTAAACGGTTATGCTGACGGCAGAGTGACTCTAACCCATGCTAATCGAAGAAATATTACTAATTATTTTAAAAAAATTTGTTGTGAAGAAAGAAGTTTTTTTTTTATTATTTAATCAATAAATGTTTTAAAATTAAGTTTTTTTGACAGGCAGTTGAATTTACAGGTCTGGAGCTGCTTCTGTTTTTTGGCATATGCTTACGATGAAGACGAATGAAATTAACTGAATAACAGTTTTCGCCAAAGAAAAAAAAAAAAAAGAAAAAAAAATGGTAAAACATTTAGAATGGTTATCAGAGAAACAACTTACTTAAATAGTTTCGTAAAAAGTAACCAAAACATTGGATAAATTATAAACAATTTATTGAATATAAACATAATTAAAGATTTCGGAAAAATATTTTAAGTTCTAACTTAAAATGTGACATATCCGTGGTTCCCAAGGGTTCCTCGGAACGCCATTTGGGCAGCAATGATAAGAACGTGTTCGAAAAATATATGAAAAAAATGATGACTAAACTAAATCAGTAATCAATCAAAAAAGAATAAAAACAATATTTTTTTATTTATTCGAATTATTTATAAAAATGAAGATTTTTTTGTCTTAATTTATATGGTTTTCGCTACTAATAAATTTTTAAAATCAGAAATTAAATATTTATGAAATCAAAATCTACATTCATACTCTTTTAGCACACATTCTATTATGAATTAGTATTTTAGCGTTCGTGTAATTACTATCTCTTAAATGTTTCACTTTTTCTCAAACGCCTTTTTTTGTTTTCTATCGTATGGGATTTTTAAACGGATCTTAGATATTTTAAAGAGTTTCTTTACAATGCAATTCTATAATATACTTCTTACAAGTATTTTTTTTGTTGAATATTACCTCGAGTGAATATTAATTGTCACCACTTTTCTATGACGTAGGGAGTGGTAGATAGAAGGCGATAATCAATTTCAGTTAATGATGTGATACGTTATGGTCATATGTTTTTGTCTTAAATGTTATTTTCCAAAGAGTAGATAAGTGTATATGTATGTATAGAAATCTATACGTTCTTTATAAAGTTGTACAGTATGCCAAAAAAGGGACCACCATGAATATTTTTTGATCTACTGATCGGATCTTTACTTTCTAGGACTCAATCTTAATGGTTCGTGGGGGTAACCTCAAATATATTAATTAACACGTTGAATGCCACGCTAATTTTGCGTGGTTCTCCCGACTGGCCAAACGGTAAATAACTACAAACTAAAATCGCAAATGTTAGATAGATTTTTTAGATTTTAAAAGGTTTAGCATTACATATGTAAAAAGGTGGTGAATTCTATAAGCTTACGAATTGTTTAGAAATAGTGGTGGATAAAAATCTACTAAATTGAATTTATTAAACCAAGAATACAAATTAATAAACTACCACTTGAAAATATTTATTCACTGTACGGAGCAAGTTGGCATCTCTGTGTATATAAATAAAATTATTTGTGTGTGTTCTATATTGCATTAATTTCTTCAAACCATTTTAGTAATGATAATATTAAAAAGTTAAAACTTTTCTCGAATTATGTGTTTCTAATAATCTTGGCTTCGCCGGTCATCGGTGAACCCCGTGGAGTTACGAACAAACTCATTGCCGGTCACCGGTGACCCCCATGGCACTCAACGTGTTAATTAGTGCAGACCATATTTTAAAACATGAAATCCAACACAGAAACGTAATTTCTCTGTATAAACAGAAATTTTTTTTCGAGGGATATTTCAACCTGGGAAATATTGTCCCCATAGTTTGGTCAGGAGAACGATTCAAAGTTTGAACCTTTTAATGTTACTTTTTGCTTATTTCGCCACATCTCGAGACCTTTCTAAACGAGTTAAAAAAATTTCGCACAGTTATAACATTTGTTTGCCAAAGATAATTAAGTACAAGAAATAAATTTTACTAAATATTAATTATTTTTTAGTATTTTATTCAATAGTACGCGAAGAAATTTTGATTTGCAATATATGTATTTTTTACATCATTTTAAAGCTGTATAGTTGTAGAGTATGTGCTGTATAGTATGTTTTTAAAAGTTCAATAAAAGTTATAAAATGTTTTTAAAAATCAATTTGGCGACATTTTCCCACCTGGAAAAAGTATCAAAAACCCTACATTATTCACAGTTTTTGCACGATTTTATTATCCCAGATTAAACAGCATTGTAGTAAGTTTTTAAATATTGAATAATTAGACCACATACGCTTTTCATTTCCACAAAACTATGGCTTTTTTTCATATAAACGTTTTACTTCACTTTCAGAATAAGCATAGACAGCACTAGCTTTAGATACGTTAAACTCGTCCTCACAGTCATAAAAAACTGTTGCAAACTCACAGCACTTATGAAAAAAGCATCCTTTTATATGACGACGTAGCTTACGAAAAACAACCATAAAGTAGGAATTTTTTGTTTTTGCCACCACTACTTGTAAATGATTCAAAAGTTCATAGAAAACGCTACATTAGAATAACTTTCCCGTGATGAGTTTCAGTCCATAAAATATTTTTTGAAAACCCTACATCATACCTACCAACTCTTCCGGATTTTCCGGAAGTTTTTATTTTCATATTTAAAGTGGTAGTAATNCTACATTTAAATTACCGTTTTTTATTTAATTACAACTTGATTCTGATTTTGTACGAATGCATTTCTGAATCACCCGTCCCCAAGGGGTTAAATAAATAAATAAATACATGGTTGTCAATTTAAGTTTTCTCAAATAGAGCGTTTTTGTTTGCTTAAAATTGAAGTTTTAATTCCATTTTAGTACAACTGGGAAAAATGATAATGGAAGAGATTAAAAGTTGGCAGGTATGCTGTATTTATAGTAAATTTATTTTAGATATTCCCCTTAACACTAGGTTTACGAGACGTGTCATTTTGATGCATTTCGAATTTTATAAGGAAAATTACAAAAGCCGTTTGCATTTTTATTTTATCTCTTGTAATGGCTTTTATCTATTGATAGAGGTAAGTATACATTGAAGTCTATTTTCTTCAAAAGCGTTTAAAAAATTGAAATTCTCTTTGTGGTATATACCTATCTCTACGAATATGCGTCAATCTGACGCTATCGTAATTTAGACAAAATTTTGAGTAAACATGCAAACATCACATCAATAATAAATAAGTATGTACCGACACTACTTCGATCCGTTATCGTTATCTCAAATGAAACAAGCGATAAACAACTGTTGCCGATAAGCAATAATAGAAAGAACAAACCTAGAATGTCAATTGATGTCAGATTTTGAAGGTTTCAATTGCTTAGTTCGAATATTGAAAAAAAAAATACTAGAACATTTCATAAATATATCTCTCATATTTTTTTCTTATAGTATATTAATTACAATGCTTTTTAAGTGCAGAGATGCCAACTTCTCCGGACACGCCAATATTATTAAAAAAACGTTAAATATCTTCTAAGAGATTTTACAAATATAAAGTGGCGAATAATATAAGCCTGTGAATTATTTAGAAATAGTGGTGGATAAAAATCTATAGGATTGAATTTATTAAATCAAGAATCACAATTGATAAACTACCACTTTAAAATATATATTTGCTGTCGGAGCAAGTTAGCATCTCTGTTAGTACTATTATATGTATTCGCTCATGCGTCAAAATGACGCTTGTTCGTAGAGATAGGTAACTAAGAAACGTCCGTAAACCTAGTGTTAAATACATAAGTTATGGTAACACTTCTATACTAATTCTATGTAAACAATTTTTCATTTAAGTGCAAGTGTTTTAGATTATTTCGAGTGGCAAAACTGTTCTCACAATTCAAAAAATTAAGTTTGAAGCTTTTAGAAATGGTGTCATTTTTACTCATGTTGAATTCGGGTATACCAAAATGAGGAGGAGGAGTCGTTCTTTTCTTTTATTATATCTACTGTAATTAAAAAAGCATTTTAATTTAAATATTGAAATTGCATGTAATTAATGGCAAAATTGTTGGTAATAAAGCTAAAGAGCAGAATTAATTCCTCTCTTCATTTTAATGGCTCCGAAATTTGCAAGGGTAAAATGACATAATTTTTTAAAGTTTCAAGCATGATGGTACTAATTAGAAAAATAATTTTGCCATGTAAAATGCTCCAAAATATTTGTTATTAAAATAAAGATCGCTTGAATCAAAATAGTATAGAAGTGTTTCCACTATTTTATCCTACCACTGTATATTTTAATTAATAAGTAAAGAACGTGGCTCAAGAAATCTAAGCTCTTTATTTCTTTTTAGCTGAAGTCTAGTGAATTGTTGATGTTTTTAAATGTTATCGCATGATTCGCTCTCTTATTTCGTAAAACCTGATTTTTTTAAAAGGAGAGTAAATATTTTAGCGTTTCCATGGTTCGTAAAATGTTTTAGAGCTGCAGGAAGAAAAAATTAAACGAAATATAAGTAGTTTAAATTATTCATATGGATTAAAAATTACTTTAAACTTAGAGAAAAATGCACCAGCAGGCTTGACAACTCCAAGAATGATTTTATATATTAAACTCCTATTATAAAGTGGCTAATATTTTATGTAGGCTATAACCTTAATTTGAATAGCATAATGCAAGTTTAAAATACAGACATTAATATTATTAATGTATTACGATTAACCCTTTTGAAGGCCATGGTAAGTATACTTACCACCACGTTTTACCACTTTTAATTTAGGTTTCCATTTTTCAATAACTTCAGCTTTCTTGAAGTGAGTTTGAATAAAATTGGTAACCATTTGTCACTTTTAAAAAATGTATAAAAGTTATAAAATACATAATTCCTTTTGAATTTTGTAACATTTAAGGAATTTATTTTATAAATAAAGAAAAACAAAAGTCAGTAAGTTCCTAATAGGTCATGTTAACTATATTTACCACTAAAAAAATGGTGTTTTTATAAACTAAATAAGTTTTTTTTAAATATCAATTACTGTTCTTAAAACAGTTTCAATTCCAAAAATACTTTAATTTACCTTTACTAGAAATAAAGGACCTGTTAAAGGGTTAACACGATTGTCTTGTTTCTGCTAACTAAATTTTATGAATACTTAATTTAAATACTATTACTTACAATTAAGTTACCAGGTTTTAAGTTTTTGGGAAAAAAATAAACACGAAATTTCCCACGTATTACAGGGTTAGGTCTTGTGCTTGCGAAAGATACAATTAGTTTTATTCTACATAGTTTTGCTACCAATTGAAAAATTTTTTTGCACCATATGAAAAACTTAATTTTGAAATCCGTTCTGTTAAACCATCACCACCTACATCAAAAGCCTCCACACGATATTTTATAAGTAGTCCGAGCAGACTATTTGTGCGCATGAACCCAAATTCTATTTTAAAAGTAATTGAGAGAAATTATTCATATACATTTGATAATTCATTCTGTAGTGGTTGACAAGTGAATAAGACAAACCAATCATATTCAAAAATTTAACAAATTTTTAGACATATATTTGCTACCACTTTCATATTTTTACTAGATTTTGTATTAATTGGCTCTTTCGTAAATTGGTTTGCTTTCATAGTGGTCAGATCGGACTACCAATGGGAAACCGTGTGGAGGCTTTCAGTTGTAGGAGGCGTTGGTTAAACAATCCAATCCGAAGGGAGCGGGGTTAAATTCGACAGTGAAACTGAAACTATCTTTGTGATGTCCTTCTCTAACTTATGCCATTTAACCAGGTCTTATAAGCCATACTCTGGGATGAGCACACAAGCTTGTATATGCAGGAATGCTACAGGTCACTAAAAATGTAAAACAGTAGTAGACACTCAATTTATTCTTATTTAATTATTATCATTTTAATTATTCAATCATATCTACCACTATCACTTGCATTTCAAATTATTCATATTTAAAAAAGAAGAATTCCTTGCCAGCTAATAATCTTACGTTTATAAAAATTATATCTTAGTTCAAGTACGTAAGCGTCGCACCGCCGTTTTTATTTATATATTGAACTTCGGTGAAGGCACCGATAGGTACTCTATGTTTAAATCGGTATGTTTGCATTGAGCTTTCAAAAGTAAACGAAAAAATTTATGCTTTAAAAAGTTGCTGGTTTTAATCTCTTAACAAAAATTTTATTTTTGTTAGTCATCGCTTCTTTTCTATTACTATAGTCGCCCGAGGTAACCTTTCCAACAATGTCGATGTGATAGTAATTTATCCGATGCTGTAGTAAAATGTATATCAGAATAACAATTTTAGAAAAACAACTACTACGAAATCCCCATTAATTTCAAATTATTTTTTTTCAGTGGTAGTGAAATAAAGCAGAATTTTTTAAAAAAACATTGATGATTTACATGACATGATTTATATATATAACATACCCTCCAACTTATGAGGATTTTGAAAATAATTCTTTCTAGTGGTAGCGAACAAAAGCAGAAATTTTTAAAGCAAATGGATCTCTCATAAAACTTTTATAAGAACTTAAGAATCTAGCCATATGGCCTGCACTTTTATAAGTAATAGTGGACAAGTTACGCTAAAATTAATTTTTTTAAATATTAAGACATTAATTTTGCTACCGTCTGAAAAGAAGATTTCTGAAACTACGGAAATTCCGTAGCAGTTGGAGGGTATGTATATAAGCATCTGTTTTGATATTTATTTACTGGACTTCTAAATTTCATTTAAAATAATTTTAAACACCACTTTATAAAAATGAATTAAGTATAGATATTAATACACAGCTTTATACTTAGACAAGCCTATATACAGCAATGATCCGCCCAATACTTACCTATGCCTCACCTGCCTGGACAACGATACCTCAACATCTACTGAAGAAATTAAACCAATGCCAAAACAAGATCCTTAGAAAAATAACCTGTGCAAGATGGTTCATCCGGAATACCAATATACATGCAGACCTCAAAATACCAACTCTATCACAGCATATATACAAGCTAAACGCAGATTTTTTCGATAAAGCCATAGAATGTAAAACAGCAAATTTTAATGAAATCTTTAAATTTGAAAATTATATCAAAGATAAAAACTACAGACCAATAGCTGCACATTTCACCTCCGACGCCTCATATCATAACTATCAAAACAAATAATTTCATCAACCTTTCTGAAAATAACGTTTACTCATGCTGATACAATTCTGAACAACTCCAAAATCAAACAAACACAGTTTAGAGCAAGCTGCTCAATTTATTTTTGATTCCTTTTTAGTTATTCAAGCAAAGAGCTTGAAACATTCATAAAAGCAACTCCATTGCCTGCTTACCTCATTGCTCAACCAAAACTGTTCTAAAATTCCAGATAAATGGGATAGGGGCCGCTTCGCGGCCCAGGTGCCCAATAAGATCAAAACACTAGGACTAGGACTTAGACAAGCCTGGCAACTTTTTACGTTTATAAAAAAAGAAAATTCTAATGGCAGTTAAGTTTATGCTTAAATGTATTATTCTTTCTTTTATAAATTTGATTTAAAGTTTTTTTCACACTAGTACTTGTAAATGATTCGAAAGTTTATTTAGCACTTTGAATGCCAAGCTAAATTTACATGGCGATAATATTATAGGAAAATTATAAATTTACTCGAATCATGTGTTTTTAATAATCTTGGCTTCGCCGGTCACCGGTGACCATCGTGGTGCTACGAACAAACTCAGTGCCGGTCATCGGTGACCCCCATGGCATTCAACGTGTTAAAAGTAACTTTGTTCCAACCCAATTGTGGAGCGAGTTTTAAAATATTGGCAAAATTACCAAACATTCAGTAAGCTTTAGTTCTTAATTGTCTACCGCTCAATAAGATGTTTTTCAAAAAGCGTAGTAGTTGGCAGCTCTGCTTAGGCGCTAGTATTGTATAAAAGTATTCCTGCCTGTGATTTTAGTATGGTTGTCACATTACTTCCACATGGTAAAACTATTCTCAGAGAGAATAAAAGTTGCAGGTTTGCAATTAAGTACTTCTATTAACACGTTCATGCCGGGAAAAGTGAAAATACTGCTACGGGAAAAGAGAAAATACTGGTAGAAAAACTATTTCAATATTAGGTAATATTCGGGAGGAGTTAATCTATTCTCAACTATAACAATTCACTGCAAGGAAATTTATCACAGCAAAGAAGCAATTCAATATAAAAATTGCATCCGATAATAACAATTGGTAGTTATGGATTTTTATTATTCCCGGAAAAAAACTAAAAAATAAAATTTATTGTTACCAGTTTTTACTCCGGTGCGCTGCCAAGATGAGACAATCTAGCGTGACCCACCGGTGGGTCACCCCGGTGTGAACGTGTTAAGCTCAAAATAAAAATCTAGAACACGAAAATGGTAGAAGTCTGTTAAGTGAGCGACTCTGCTCAAAAGTTATCAAGTCATTGTTTCCATTATTGACGACTTTTCTGTTACAAATTAATACCACTCTCAGAAACAGATTGGACGTTGAAAATGATCAACGTAAGACTTTTCAAGTATCATTTGTACCTCAATGAACAAAAAGTAAATAATACGACATTGGGCTAACTGCAATATTTTTTTAATTGAAATGTGAATTGAATTTAAAGTGTTTTTGCTAAGACATGAGACAAGTTTGTGAATATAATTTTCTTTTAAATTTTTGGTATACATCAGTTATCTATGCTTTCATTGTTAAGTTTTAAAAATATAATAAGGAATTCTCTATATTTGAATAAATTTGAGTATACATTCAGGTTTCATTTCATCGAAATTTTCCACGCTTTTGTTGCTTAGCTTTAAAAGTAAGCTAAGAAATTACCTGATTCTGAAGAAATTCTAATATCTATTCAAGCATCATTTCATCAAAGATTTCTATGCTTTTGTTCTTTAATTTTTAAAATATCTAAAGAAATTATTTTAATATGAGTTTTGTTTTATATTCAGATTTCATTTCAGTAATATTTTCAATGCATTAGTTGTTTAGTTTTTAAAAAATGTTAAAAATTATCTAAATCTTAATTTAGTTGATCAGATATATGAATTTAGTTAGAATCAAAATTTCTATGCTTTTAATGTACAGTTTTTAAACTTATTAAGAAATTATTTAAATCTGAAATGAGTATATATTCAGATTCCGTTTTATCAAATTTTTCAATACTTTTGTTATTTAGTTTTTAAAAAATGCAATGAAGTTTTAAATATGAATCCAGTATATATATATTTAGGTTATAAATTTCTATGCGTTGGTTAATAAATTTCTATGCTTTTACTGTATGGTTTTTTAAACTTATTAAGAAATTATCGAAATCTGAAATGAGTATATATTCAGGTTCCGTTTCATCAAATTTTTCAATACTTTTGTTATTTAGTTTTTAAAACGTGCAACGAAACTCTAAATATGAATCCGATGTACATATATTTAGGTTTAAACGAAATTTTCTATATTTTTGTTATTTACTCTATTGTTATTTATATTGTCTGAATCAGAAGAAATTTTAGTATGCAGATGACATTTCTTTGTTAGTTAATAAAAACGATAAGAAACTCTCTAAATCTGAATAAATTTTAGTATATATTCAATTTGTGTTCCATAAAAATTTTAAATGCTTCCTTTGTTTAATTTTAAAAACACGTTAAGAAATTATCGAAATCTGAATAAATTTTAGTATGTATTCAAGTTTCGAGTTTTGGAAAGAAGGGAATTTAAAAAGATAATATTACAAAGAAGGTTAAGAACCACTGCTTAAAGATGATTAAAACTTGATAATAAATTTTTATTTATGGTTCGACTTAAACAATAAGTTAAAAAACATACTTTTATGGTTAAATCATAAAAACTTAGAGCGGCATTACTAAAAGAGCAAATCGGCCGGATCGAAATTTTAAGAGCAATCTGCTGGATTAAGAATTCAGATTTTATTTCTTGAACAAAATTCTAGAAAAACGAAGAAAAAAAAGATATTTTCCTTTCTTAGGAATGAGAAAGACAACGAAGTTATGCAAAGAACATAAAACTCTAGTTTTAGAAGAAATTTATAAGAAGTTTTTTTTCGAAGAAAAAGATATGGTTCCATAAAGCAGGTGGGTCCTTTCAAAAGAAAACAAGAAGTTTTTTTTCCTTCGATTTAAATGAGATAAAAATGTGATATTTTGTGGTATTCTGGAAAATTTCTAAATGTGTGCAACATACCTTCGAATTCCGAATATCTGGAAAAAGTGCGTGAATATTTGGAGAGGTGTATTGTTTTATATATGACGTTTTTTTTAGAGTTTTCACCTTTGAAGGTCGATAGTGTTTGAAGAGACATTTTAACACGTTGAATTCCATGGGGGTCACCGGTGATCGACTACAAGGGTTTTTCATTTTCACAAAACTGTGGCTTTTCTCCATATTGACGTTTTGCGCCATTTTCAAAATGAGCGTAGACACCTTTGTTTTCTACATTGGCTAAACTTGACACAACAGTCATAAGTAACAGCTGAAAACTCACAGCAGTCATAAAAATAGCATATTATTCGCAAAAAAGTATTATTTCATATAACGACGGAGCCTTCAAAAAACAGTCTTAAGTGATATTTTCAAAGGAGAATATGTAGTTTTATAAACATATACATGACCTGCCAACTTGTCTTTAGTTAATGACAAAATTTTAAAAACCTTTGCATACTTAATTATTGTGCTCTTTAAATAATGTGATGAACTATAACTTCCATATTGGCAAATCCGCTACACGTTCTTCATAAACTTACTAGAAATATGAAATACTTCAATGCAAAATTGATCGATATATAAAGCTAAAAATAAAAGAACGAAGATTTATCATAAAATGGAGTCCTCGAGCGCAATATCAACAATTAAATAGTTCGATAGGCGATGTTCAACTTCAAATAGTCGTTTGAGGCCAATCATTAATTAAAAATGAAAAGTCATAAGACAGGGGCAGGCAAGTTCCGATTGGATGTTTTGTACCATTGCAATGCTACATGGAAATATTATTATTGGGACCTAAAAGTCCTGTTGGTACATAAAAGTTGACATAAAGGTACAAAGTGGTAGCGACAAAACAGTTGAGGTAAGCTATATTCGAAATTTGGTTATCTTAATCCTGCCAGTACTTAAAATATTTATTCTTCGAATGTTAAAAGTTATATATTTGCTTAAATAATTTTTAAATTACATCGGTTATAAACTTCGTAAATAAAGTTTTTTAAACCAAAATTTAAATAGCGAAGCAAAACACTACCACTTCAAATACTCAAGAAAAGTCTTCCGTTGAAGCAGGAGAGGTTGCGATGTATGTTGGTGGATTTAAACTCCCGATTTAGAAAACTATCTGATATGATTAAAACATTTTAAACACCCTTTTGTGAAATTGATTCTCTATTTGGAAATTTAAAATCTAGTCAAAATAAATTTGCTTCGAGCAAATTTGAACGGTATTAACACTTTCCGGAGAACGAATTCTGAGCTAATTAGTTAAACTCAACTGTTTATCAATTTAGAATTTAAATAATTTCCATTAATTCAAACCTCTTTCGTTCAATGTGGGAAGAATGCTATCGATATCATTAGAACAGATACTGAATAGAAGGTATAGCTATGAATTTCGAATACTTGATATATTCTTCGAGCATTAGGTTTTGCTTTCATCAGTTCTATTTAGGTGCGAAATAACTTTGTTAAAATAATAAGAGGGAGCATATTAGAAAAATTTCCATTGTAAATAATGAGCAAGGTTTTGTTTGAATATTCAAAAATATGTTTTAAAAGCAGATAAAGATGTTATTTATTGTTAGTTCATTGTTCATATAATACTCCACGATTTTATAAGATGTATTATTTTAGTTTATTCAATCATAACTTGAAACTTAGCAGTGGGCATAAAACAATGGTGCAAAGTTGTTTTGTTAGTTTTTAACTGTTTTAAATTTTTAATAAAATAGATAGTTTTTTTTTTAATATTTTCGCTGCGAAATAAATTATAATGGACATCTTTAAACACTACCAAGTGTGCTTAAAATGACTAAAGATTTAAAAATTCATTAAAAAAGTGAAATAAAAGCAAGGAAACATAACGGTTTACAGCATTCTGCTTAAAAACTAGTGATTTATCTCACCAAATTCCAAAATTAGTTACTACGCTTGTCAGATGGCGCTGTTAATTGACAAAAACTATAAAAGCTTTTTAAAACTCATCAAATGTCTCTGCTACGTGGCCCTGTTTGAGGAAAAAAGGTACCAGTGCAACATTTTCAGTTGAAATGTTATGATATGCTGTGGAAAACATTGCCTTTTAGATTTTTCAGTCAGCACTACCATCTGTTGATGAACTTTGTAACTAATTTCGAAAATTGTCGAGAGTAAAATCTCGTTTCCTATAGAAGCTGTACACTTCTATCCCCTACTGCGTTCCTTCAACTTCTTCGTATTTGGAACAACCGATATTACAGAAACATTAGATATATGTGTATAATCGTACCATAGAGATGTTTCTTTAGAACTTTAAACGTAATTTACTCGAAATTGTGTTTCGGTTACTTCTGCTAATTTTTTTTAGATTTTTTCGTTTCTAACATGATAAAATGTAGATAAAAATATGTACAATAAGATGCAAATGAACGTATTAAGTTAAATTCGTCACAATTGTTTCAAAATTCATTGAAAAAAATCCAAGACTGAGAAAAACAAATGCTTACATTTCTTAATTATAGTAGTGAAGCTCAAACAAGAAATTATAACGCATGAAAAATATTTTATTAGTTAAAAACTACACATAATTTAAATGTTTAATTAAAGTAAAGCTCAAACAAGAAATCATAATGCATGAAAAATGTTTTATTAATTAAAAAATACACGTAGTTTCATTTTTTAATTACAGCAGTAGAGCTCAAACAGGAAATTATAAGCATGAAAATGTTTTATTAGTTAAGAAATACACATAGATTAAATTTTTAATTATAGTAATTAAACTCAAACAAGAAATTATAACGCATGAAAAGTGTTTTATTAGTAGAAAAATACACATAGTTTAATTTTTTAATTACAGCAGTAAAGCTCAAACAGGAAATTATAAAGCATGAAAAATGTTTTATTAGTTAAAAAATATACATAGTTAAAATTTTTAATTGTAATACTAAAGCTCAAACAAGAAATAACGCATAAATTTTTTTTTTTGGTAGGTAAAAACTATACAAAATAAGAAAGAAAACTCTAATCGTCTAAATGTCAAGAACAACGAAAACAAAATGCTCTACATAATATAATTTTATGGGCATGGATTCTATAATCCTTTGCGGGACGGATGAACAAGAAGTAAAATTTTAATCCGGAAAAGGTATGAGCATGTGTGCCAAACTGTAGACTTTTGGCGAAATATTGTATAGAGTGATAGACATTTAAAAAACTACGGTTTTCAGAATTTTTGGTAATATTATATAAGCCATACTGCGAGAGAATTGGATTAAAGTAGCGTTACACATGAACTTTTCAATCATTTATACGTAGTTGTGAGGAAAATAAGTTCAAATGAACAAAACAAAAAAGAAACATAAACTTAGCTACCACTAGAATAAATAATTACAAAAAGCGTTGAAAGTTAGCAAGTTAGTTTGCTTTGTATGAGTAGTACAGAGATGCCAACTGCTCCAGACACGCCAAAATAATTAAAAGAGCGTTAAATAACTACCAAGTAAATTTCGCAAATATAAAGTGGTGAATTATATAAGCTTACGAATTGTTTAGAAATAGTGGTGGATAAAAATCTTCTAAATTGAACCAAAAATCACAATTGATAAACTACCACTTTAAAATACATATTTGCCGTCGGGAGCAAGTTGGCATCTCTGGGCTTGCTCCGGACAGCAAATATAAATTTTAAAGTGGTAGTTTATCAATTGTGATTCTTTGTTTAATAAATACAATTTGGTAGATTTTTATCAACCACTGTTTCTAAATAATTCGTAGGTTTATGTAATTCAATATTTATGGTACTTAAGTCATGAAAAGCAAGCAAAAATAGTCAAATATTTTCAAAATTTACTTTGTAGTTATTTACTGCTTTTTTAAAATTATTTTGGCGTGTCCGGAGCAGTTAGCATCTCTGTATTGTTTTGAGGCAGAAGACATTGATTTGATCTAGCCTAACCTTAAAATTGACGACAGTCTAGGCTGCTGTCTTCTCTGAGCGTATACCTGTTGCAAAACAGGTGATGTAGCTGCAGCACCAGCACCTGGCCCAAAGTTTAAGCCTTTATCTAACTGAACTCCAAAGAAAGCTTTTCCATTCAGATTCAGGGAAGGTATGGGTATACCTTGCAATAAACCTAGGATAAGTTTAACAGGATCGAACGTTATTTGAAAAGATGGAACAGCAACTTCATGTGTTGGTGCAGGATGTACGAATTTCACATGTGGTACAGGTTTTGCTACAGCCACCGTCTGAGTGACAGGTATTGGTGTTGCTACTGCAGACGTTGCTGACTGCGGATTTTCCGCGCCTCCTCGCCGGGTAACATGTTGTGTAAGAGCAATATTTCCTTTGTCTTGTATCGTTGGCTTGTTTGTTGCTGACATAGCCTGACTGAGAGTTTGACCTATAGAAATGTTCTTGATTGGTTGAACGGTTTGCGCGTACGACTGTTGAAGATTAAGAGGGTTGCTTGACGGCATGGGTTGAATGGACACAACGATTTCTGTTTCAGCTGTCGAGAGATCTTCGTCAGAGTATGATTCATGTTTGGTAACATTTAATTCATCTTCATTTGAGTCTTTTTGTGTAGAGGGAAAAGAAAAAATAACATCTGCAACAGAAGTGGATGGCAAGATTTTTTGTTTATCCGAAGGAACAGGATTAAGTGATGATGGAGTTGAGGTGAGTAAAGTTTGTCTTGGATCAAATGATTGTAAGATGGAAGTAGTGATGTGATTATCTGTACTCAAATCCGTGTAGTAAGTTGTTTTCTCACTCTTTAAGTAAACGCGTGTTGGAAAATGAGGAATTATTTCACTGTATATTTGTATAGGATCTGGAATCTGAAAATAAATGTAACAAATAAGTTTCTTTACAGTTCGTCATTTAATGCAATTTAAACAAAATTTATTTGATGGACCTATTTTATAGCTTAAAAAAATAAACAAATGATTAGATTTTTTGCAAAGCTGAATTGCACAATATCTTAGCATTGTTTTACATGCAAAAGAAATTAATTTTTAAATTAATTTCACGAAGAGAGTCATTATAGCACAAATATTTATTTACATTATCAGGGGTCTGTCCAGACATTTTGTGAAAGGTCCGCTATTGTAAAATTGTGAAAAATTACTCGTAATTTATGAATATAAAATAAACATTAAATCACATTCTTTCAACCAGGGTCCTGCTTTTGTGAATTTGTGCAAAAAGGGTCCTGTTATAGCAAAAAACTTTTTCAAGGAGTTTTTAAATTGTAAAGAGATACAAGATTATGCTCAGCACTTTAAAATTATAATTAAAAAAATTAAATTTTAAAAATAAACAGCAACTGCTGTTACTAAATTAGAGATGCAACATACAAATATTTTGTATTTAGCCTATATTGCTGAACGCAGAATATTCCTTTCGGACCAACATAGGAAGAAGCGTCTGCCGAAGGCAAAACTTAATTCGTTTACATCCATCTTTATTTTTTTTCCATTTGGGATGGGTTTATTCGATTAACAAAACAATAACGAAGATAATCAAATTTGTGAAGGGTGCGATTAGAAGAAAAATCATTTTGTGAGTCCGTTTTTAAGTTAAAATATTTTGTAAAGGGTCCGTTTTTATGAAATGATATTTTGTGAAGGGTCCGTTTCTCTAAACAGACCCCTGATTACGCCATAATATATGCGAAATCGATAAGATTTCTAAGGTTATATCGCATTTTACATTTGAAGAGTTAATGGAAAAAGGTTTCAATAACATTTTTTTGAAATAGTTGTCATTTTTCTTGTGAAGATTTTATTTAAGTCTTATTTAACTGCACAACATCTATACAATAATTTACTTCGTCAAGTCTATAACTTAATTCTCTTAAAAATTAGCTGTTTAAAAATCTAACTTGCACAATAATAGTTTTTTCCTTCAAGCATGTGTAAATTCTGCAGGAATGTATGCATAGCAAATGAATCTTTTTATAAATTTTTTTAATGTTTCTAACATTATATTATGGTTTGTTCGGGAATATATTTTATAAATGGTACACGAAAAGAACAAAGTAAGCGAGTTCAGAATAAATCATCGAACAAATGCTTTTATTTGAATCCAAAGCAACGAGAAATCTATTTCTATAACTTATTTACGAACGCAAATAAGTGTGTTCCAACATCATTTGATATCGTTTAGTTTGATGAATGGGATTGTGTTGGTGATTTTATAAATATAAAATAGAGAAATCTAAAACTTCATCCATCTTCCTAGTTTCAAAAACATTCCGATATCCAGTCACGAACGCCAGCTTTCATTTCTTCAGCGTTTCTTTAAATTGCAGTGATTAAATGCCCCACTGAGCGTGAAATTTATTTCTAAACTTTGGTTGTTGTATTTGCAAATATAAAATCGTAATTGATGATTAATTGAATAGTTTTGTTCATTTAATGTTCATAACATCATCAAAAATAAATGTTTTTTTTCTGTTTACGAACGCAAATTAGTTATGCTTTCCTTTTCTTTAATTTCTTGTAGAATATAAATGTTTTTTTTTTCATCTTTATTTTCAAACTTTTGTACTTGTATTAATTTGCTTTCTTATTGATGTTACTTTACACCGTAATATTGTATTTGTCAAAAAATTTCTTAGAGAAGCATTCAACGCAATGTCGTATTTTGCAGTTGGTATAGTGTTGATATTGCCATTTTTCAACAGAATTTTCCATTATTCAACATGATAATAATGTATTACTTGTTTAGATATTGCTGTTATTCAGCACTATGATAATGAAATTTGTCTAAAGTTTATTATCTATTATAATATAGTAGATAATAAAATATTAATAAATATTATAGATCAGATTATTAAATATACTAGATTTAATAGATATTAATAAATATTTTAGATATGATAGATTTAAAAAATATAATAGAAAAATAATAAAATACATATTTGTAAAAATTTCCTTTGAGTCATTATTCAACACTATTATATTGCATTAGTCGTTATTTTTTAAGATATCTCCATTATTCATCACCGTGACAATGTTGTATTGCCATTCTATAACATTGTATTAGTCATGATTTTCTAAGATATCTCCATTATTTATCATCGAGACAATATTACATTGTCGTACTATGATATCGTATTTGTTATAATTTGCTAAGATATCTCCATTATTCATCACTGTGAATATGTTGTAATTTGCTTAAAGATTGCTATCATTCAACACTGTGATAATGTAATTAGCGTAAATTACTAAGAGATTACACTTAATGGATAAGTCAATGACAGTTAAATCTTTGAAATTACTTTCAAAACTTGAAAACTTATGAAAAAGCGCTATAAAAATAACTGTTGTAACATGCAATCAAACACAATCGATTTACTATAACAATCGATTCGAATCAACATTTTTATTTCAACATTATTGAACATAATAGCCCTATTGCAAGCAAATTAGAGTTTTTTTGGCAAAGTTAAAAAAATAATATGTCTCGTTTAAGAACAAAACAAGGTAACCATTGAAATATGTTATATGATGTAATTGTAATATCGATGCAAAAAGTGATAAAATCTGATTAGTTACTGACGTTTTTTAATAAATTATTAATATTTTAGTAAATGGTTATATTTTTTAAATATGTTAGATTCACAGCGATGGCTGATTGATACGAATTCCGCATCCGACATGCACCGACCACAGTACTAACGTAAAATATCCTCAGTGGTAGATGAATCATTGGTTAGAGTTCCCTTGCCATCAGGCTTACCGTGGAAAGTTTCTGTGGTTCTCCTCTCCATGTAACGCAAATGAGGGTTAGTTCCATCAAAAAATCATCCACGAAGGCAAATTTCTCCCAATACTTGATCAAGGAGTTCCCTTGTCTTCTGGATAGGGTTCAAAATTACGAGGATACGGAATTTAATATTAGTAGTGGTCGTAAATACAAAACATTGCGTCAGCTGCTCAACGACGGTTATAAAATCATAAAAAAAACTTATAAATATACGAATCTTCTTAATTCAAAAGCTTACAAAAATGTAATCTTATAACAATTTTGTCTGACTGGTTGATTCGTCACTGCAAAGAAGTATTCATAGAGTACTCAAAGAGAAGTATTCAAATAGTTCCTACACAAAGATTAAAGGATGTAAAAGTGCAACGTTTTTTTTCACGGCAAAATTATGATATTTTCCCACCAAGTGTGTGAAGTAATAAATCTAAACATATTGATTAAACGACAGGTTTGAATTTGCATTGAACGACATTTGCATTTTTAAAATATCTTTAATTCTGTGTATTGGGAGAATTTTGTCTTCGTGGAGGACTTTTGATGGAGTTAACCCGCATTTGCGTTTCATGGAGAGGAAGACCACGAGAACCTCCCGCGGTTAGCCTGATTGCAAGGTGACTCTAACCCATGATCTGTCTACGACTGAGGATATTTCACTGTGGTCGGTGCAAGCCGGATGCGGAATTCGTATCGACTGGGATTCGAATCCGTTTCGCCTCATTGGAAGGCGAACGCACTATCCTCTGAGCCATCACGGCTCTGATTAGTTTTATTTTATTTCAATAAAATCCATGGAGATTTTTTTCCCTTCAGAAGGATATTGAGTGTTTAAGAAGACAATATATGTACCGTGCGCAAAAAAAGAAAATAAAATCAACCAAAAAACGAAACACCCTGAATATCTTTTAATCTATTGATTGAATTTCCNTTCTCTACGTGGTAGCGCTTCGCGCTCCCGTGCCACAGATCCTATATTCGATCCTCTGGCCGGACAAGGTTAACTCAGATTTTCATCCCTTTAGTGGGCCGATAAATGAGTACCAAGCATGCTTGGGAACTAAACACTGGGGGTTTCGCGTTCGGCTGACCACCTAACCGGAACATCTGCTTCTGCACCCCAGAGACCAAGGTCAAGAAAACTGATATGGGCACAGTAGACCTTGGCCCACTATGGGCCGTCGCGCCATTGAGTTTAGTTTAGTTTCAGTTTTTTTAGTAGTCGTAAATCTGAAACATTGCGTCAGCTGTTTAACGACTGTTATAAAATTATAAAAACAAATATATGAATACGAATCTGCTTGATTTAAAAGCTTACAAAAATTTAATCTTATAACAATTTTGTCTTTCTGGTTGATTCGTTACCGCAAAGAAGTATTCCTAGAATATTCAAATAGAAGTATTCAAAGAGTTCCCACACAAAGATTAAAGGATGTAAAAGAGCAACGTTTTTCTTATCACTGCAAAATTATTATATTTTTCCACCAAGTGTGTGAAGTAATAAATCTAAATATATTGATTAAACGACGTGTTTGAATTTGGATTGAACGACATTTGCATTTGTAAAATTATCTTTAATCCTGTGTATTGGGATAAATTTGCCTTCGTGGAGGACTTTTTGATTAAGTTTACCCGCATTTGCGTTTCATGGAGAGGAAGACCATGAGAACATCCCACGGAAAGTCTGATGGCAAGGGGACTCTAACCCATGATTTATCTACCGCTGAGGATATTTCACGTCATCACTGCGGTCGGTGCAAACCGGATGCGGAATTCGTATCGACTGGGATTCGAACCCGTTTCGCCTCATTGGAAGACGAACGCTCTATCCCCTGAGCCATCGCGGCTCTGGTTACCTGTTTTATTTTATTTCCATAAAATCCATGGAAGTTTTTCTTCCCTTTAAAAGGATATTGAGTGTTAAAAAAGACAAAATGTGTACCGTGTGCAAAAAAGGAAAAGAAAACCAAAAAATGGGACACCCTGAATATCTTTTGATCTAGTGATTGGATTTCCACGCCAATGACTCAATTTTAATGATTTGAGGGCCTGGCCTCCAATATGCTAATTAATTAGAATCATAGATATTTTAAGTTACAAACTTAGACTCGAAAGCATACTTTCTGTGAAGGGAGAGAGAGAAGTCGCAATCTGGGAAATTGGCCCATATGTGCAGTCGAACGTTTGGACCTCCTATTGTTGATTTTAATTTTTTCAAAAAATATTTTCCACAATTATAAAATTTGTTTATCTTAATTCGTTTATCAAATTTTTGCATCATTTTACAGAATTTATTTTTTTATGGCAAAATACAATATATGATCTTATTGGTTGAACAGAAAAATAAAGAAATCTAATTTAAAAAAAGACGCATATTTAAAATCCGATCATTAGTTCAAAAGTAATTCAGGGTGTTCCCATTTGTTGCTCACAGAACATTTTTCTTAGGACATAAAGTAAATTTCGATTTTGTTTTATTACTCTAACTATTTTTAATCTTTCCAACTACTTTTTTTAAGTTAAATAGAATACATTTGCATGAAAAAGTAATGGGAATGAAAAAGAAAAGTAAACTCATATAATGGGAGAAATATAGATCAGTGTTATTGCTTATAATGTTACCTAAATGCTTTTCGACAAATTATCATTGTAGACTCTTCCTTTATTAATTGCTAGGAGAGTGTATTATAGAACAGAATTAAAAATAAATAAACTGCATTAAATAAAAATACGATAGCTACTAAACTGTAGATTGTTTACTCTTTACTACCCCGTTTGAAATAGCTAAAAATTTTAGCGATTTTGATATTTCATAAACTTATAATAATTTTGCAATCATCGAACATTTTTATAGATTGTATCTGAAAATAGAGAAAGAAATGTTGGTCCCAACAAGGAGATTTTTATGCGAAAATAATGATACACTATTATTAAAAAGATCATGAAAATGATAATGAACATCTTCAGTATCATGAGAAATATTTCCCTTCAGATTTTTGTGCCGAAAAACTAATAAGAAATTTGAAAACATTCGAAATTAAAGTGAAAAATATTATTCATTTGCCATTAAAGTCACAAGAATTTGCTAAATTATCAAGTGATTCTGGGATTGAAAATTGATTTTTATAGTCTATAAAAAACTTTTGGATTGGATTCGAAAAGAATTTCTAATGATTTCTAAAACTGTCCTATATAAACTTTCTTTTACTTCTTTTCTTCGACACATTTGTGAGAGACGGCATTTTTGTCTTTAACCACCATGCCAATCAAATCTAAAAAAGATTGAAGGGCTTCGTTACTGCCGTGTCGACTATTTTGCTACACTTAATGGACAGGCTATAGTTAGTGTTTGGATATACCCATGTAATTTAATTAATTTTTTGTTATTGCATTAAATAAGATTGTTACATTTTTAAAATTTTTCGATTGTTCTATGCCTTTTAATAAATTTATTTAGTTAAATACTTAAAACTGTAATAGTAGTTTACAGTACAGTGATTCACGTTCACACATTTTTGGATTTGCTCAATGCTTATGGGGTCCCACAAAACTATCGTAAATATCATAGGACCCCTTTACCAAAAAGTAGGAGAAATGCTGATTACAATATCAGCTAATTATATCCTAGCTTTTACAGTTGCTAGAGGCCTCTACTGTGACTAAGGAGAATGGAAACATTGGATGAGTTCCCTGACTTTATGGAGCTCGCTCCAAGATGTTCTGACACTGACGTTCGAAAACAGACAAAAAAGTTTAATCGGTTTTAATCTTAAAAAAAAGAGTGAAGCTATTTCTTTCTTCTCTTTTTACTATGAACGAACAATTTTGTGTTTAATTAAGTTGTTTTGAACACAAACTTTTCATTTAAACATAAACTATTTTTAATCGCTTTATTGACCGTATTTTTTAATGCAACTTTTTTATCAAAATAAAAATACAAATGAAACATACATTTTGAAATTTAGAATTTGATTGGCACATTTTAAGCTGAGCTATCAAGCCAGATTCAGTAAGAATGTTCCCTAAGTTTCTAAAAATCATGAAAGGTATTTTATCATTCTTTAAGATTGTTTTGATTGATAAGAACTTTCTTATTGTTGTTTGTTTTTCTGACAAAAATACTTAAAATATTGGTAAAAGAATTATAATTTAATAAAGAATAATAATTTCACGAGAAAACTATGAACTAGATAGCTCGAAAGGTCGACTGTCAAATGACTGTTTACCATTCAAAAGTTGAAGGAGTTTGGAGTGAGCTCAAAAAGATGTCGCTGAACTCATCCATTCGAAAATGCATTGCAATGACGTCACAGAGAAACGTTTGTAAACATTATTCGTTAATGTTTATAATATAGAAAAGTAAAGTGTCTCATTTTCCAGTTGAAATGTAAAATTGAATTGCATCCGATAAATAGACAAGCATGTATCTCATGTAACTAAAATTAACACAGACAGTAAACATAGACGATGAAATATCCGAATTAACAATAAGAACTGCCAGAAACACTTTTCAGTTGGGTTAAAGGATACTTACTTTGAGATTGCGTTTGCTTTCGATTTTCGCATCAGAAAGTTCATTTTCCTTCAGCGATTCTGATAGAATGCAATTTATTGGAAAAACTGAAAAATGAAATGTGTGGATGGTTAATGCATATATTTACATCATAAGTTATATTCATGCTGAAATATTTAAATTGTCTGTAGTAAAATTATTTTAAAAAGATATTTATAACGAATATATATATATATATATCACGTATTTAAGTTTAAAAGGGCTTGGAGCAGTGTAATGACAAGCCACATTTTTGAATAGTGCAAGAGTGAGTATTTTGTAAACAACATAACGATTTGAAAGTACTTAATAAGATGTTTATGAGTGTTGTGAAGTGAGGATTTCTGAATTTTAAATGTACCTATCCGGAAACAGCACCAATAAATAGTTTCGTTTTTTAAAAAAGTCATCTCTGGAAAAAGTGTGACTTTTAACTCTATGTTGCCCAAAGTCCCTCACATATAACATCACATAATTCAATATTTCTTGATTTAAATACTGTTTCGGGTTATCATTTAAAATAACAAATAACGTTTTTAAGCTTTCCTCCTCTACACTTGAATTAAATTTTAATTAATTTAATTTAAATTCCAGAATGATTCATTGCATTGAGTTTTCGAATTCAATATTATGTTCAGTTTATGTATTTCTAAACATACATTCAATTTAAACCAGAATTTCAAATCAAATTTGTTAAATACACGATATTTTCTCTTTTGATTTCTCTCAACGTATTGTACTATAATGTTGATCAATTGAGTTAATATTATAATGAAGCAAACTTATAACTTCATTTCAAAACAATAGAATTAAAAACTGACATAAGAATTTATCTAACCCAGTGATCACAAAGCCTAAATCGAACTCCATTAGATTAGAATATGTCAATTTAAACAGCTATATAAATTACTCCGCATTACCATTTACAGAGTTTCTAATGTCCTGATAAAACATGGTAAGTGATGATACTATTACTTCATTATCAATCATTATCAATCAATTTCTGTCAGGATACACGACGATAACTGCATTACATCAAGACGAATATTTTACTGTTTTAATACCAGGACGATAAGAAATATATTTAAGATACATCTCCTAAATGTAAATATATTTGAAATATAAATATATCTGGAATATATATATGAGATGCATTTTAAATATAATACATACACGTATCATATTTAGGGTACATCTTAAGTAAATAAAAATACGATGAACTATGTAGATAAAGATCAAAAAGAACTAATGTGTAATTGTAGATAGTTGTTAATTTTTAAATATATTGCGTGATTCACACACGCCCAAGGAAGTCATTTTGACTGCTTTTAAATTTCAATTAGAAAAACAATGATGTAGTTAATGACGCAATTTCTTAGAATTTTGTGACTTTTATAATTATTTTTATTGTTGATATTTACTAATAACTTGTCATATAACAGAAAATAATGTCAAAAATATTAGAAATTAATTTTAAGCAAATTTCTTTATACATTAGTTATTCTTTCACAATGCAGTCATTTNAAACTATACATTTTAGATAAATAGGTATTTCAGTCTTTCTAGTGTTAAGACCTCTACTATTTTAATTACCACATTTAGTAAAAAAGATTAACATAATCAATAAGTTAGCATGGAGTTGCAAATAATAGTTGATGATGACTTTAAAATTTATCAAGAGATCTCCATCTATTCAATTTTAAATACGATGTTTATTAATAATATAGACAAACGCTCTGAATATTCGTAACAGCTTAAACTAATACGCTCATCATATAAAGTGTAATAGTTAGAGCTCTATGAATTGTGTAAAGACGCGGAAAATGTGGAGAACCGCATAATTTACAGCCGCCCTCATAATCAGCGAGTATTCACATAATTTTTATTTTTGCAGCAAAATGTCTTCATTTATCAGATAATCTTGTCTTTACGGTTTATTTCCCTTACTTATAATACCCGACCAAACAGGAACCGAAGTTTTGCAACCCGAGTTAAACTCTATGAAACCTGCTACATTATTTTGATTCGGATATAAATATTGTGACAAAGAAGTATTCCATGAATGAGTGATTTATTTATAAAACTCGATTAGGTTACATATAAAGTATATGTAAAAGAGTGTTCTGAACAGGATTTGATCAAATTCTTTAATTAAAAGGAAGTCTTTGAGAGGTTTCTAGAACTTAGAAGGAAATCTAGATAAGTACTCTCTTTGTTGATAGTTCAGTGGACTGAAGCAAAGTTGTATCTTGTTACGGCCAACATTCGAGGGTATGTTCAGCTTCTGAACTAATTTCAATTCATTTCAGAAAATTTTAAAATCACTATTATGTTAGATATAAAGTGACTTAATTAAAATATTTACAGTTATAATTTAAGATTTGTAACCAAAACAAGGAGTTTAATTCAAAGTGCGTTTTTTTTCTTCAAATTTTGTTGTTTTTCTGTCATCCGCATTCAATCCGGATAATTTAGACAAATCGCTGCATTCTTATAGCATAATTTTTAAAGAGATTTTCTCATAGTTATACGGTAATTAAAAAAATTCTTATCACTAAAATCTCAGAGTAATCGGTTCAATATTGAGCAGTAATATTGATACCTTGAACCATAATATCGTGCGAATGTGCTGCAGTGTTAATAAGGTGCTGAAATGAACAGTATAGGCCTGGTTGGCAGGGCACTGGACTCACGCTCGTGAGAACGGGAGTTCGAATCCAGCCGGCAGAAAAATCTCCGTGTAGTAAAAGGCGACTGGTGCACGTTAAATCTGTCGAGTCTTAAAGTCCTCCATGTTTCCATAACAAATCAACACCTCTGGGGGTACTGAATTAGAGATTGATTGTCCTCTGGTTCTTGTCAAAATTACTATCTGTGGATGAATGAATGACTGTATGAATGGGTTCGCCCTATAAACGGGTATGACGCATGGGTGTGGCAGAAGGGGAATTCTTAGCCATAGATGGCGCCACTGGAAAACAAGAACAATTGCGCTCCTTGCTTTAATGGCCTACAGCAACAACAACAATGAACAATATTTTAGATCAAGTTGAACCATATCGTCATGCATTTAAATTCAAGAGCTCGATTATATGGTTCAGTTTGCACTGTATTAAGTTTGAAATGAATTTCAACGATAGTGTAATTCAAAAAGTGCTGAAATTTTTTCACATTTGTTTTATCGACACTTTCAATGACTATTAGGCTTTTAAAGTTTCTAACAGCTGAAACAGTATTGTTTAAATTGCACTTTATTAAGGTTACAACGAATTTGAACAATATAGTTCAGCTCGAGCTGAAGTTTTTTACGTTTGTGGTATCGACGTTGTCAATGTCTTAATTACATTAGGTTATTAAAGTTACAAACAGCTGAAAAAGTATGGCTCAATTTGCAAGGTATTAAGGTTGCGACGAATTTGAATGATATTATGGTTACATACGCGTTACATTTGCAACATCGATGTCCTCGACGGCAAAACTGTATTGGACTATTAAAGTTACTGACAGCTGAAACAGTAAGTGTTTAACATTCACATCAGACACTAAATAAATGCTTTTATCTTGTTATAACTTGGGTACTTAGAGTTGATTAAATATTACAATAATACAATTTAGAGAAAAAAATTACTTTGGACACACAAAAAAATCGTAACTTTAGTAGAATATTTTGTAATTAAGGCCGCATAAATCCGAAAGTAACGTAGATCTTTCATAATTTTATCATTAATAACCTTTAAATTAAGTTTTATGTCAGACAATTTTGTTCTTTATATAGTTAAGTTATGAATTTGTTTTTGGTGTATGTACAAAAGCTGAAAATGAATAAAATAAGCCGAATTATGGTTTACTTGGAGATGAAAATTTAAAAGAACTGCTAAAAGCGTTGAAAATGATTGTCAAGAAAACTTTATTAAAAAATTAAATTATTTTATTTTGATTTGAAAGGCGGGATAAGAAATACTAATGCAATATTTTATAAATATTTGTTCTTTTCATAATTTTTTCAATATATTGTTCAGAGAAATATCATATGCTCCTTTAAAAAAAGCCATTTTTATTTCATTGGTTTTTCACTTGAAATAATTTAATACAGGCAACCGAAATCAGAGATCTTAAAACTCAACAGTAGTTGTAACAGTTTTTACAACAGTAGTTGTAAAAAATATTAGCTCGAGGTATCCCTTTCCCTCTTCCACGGAACCCTAGGGTTCCTTGGAACACCATTTGGGAACCGATGCTCTAGTACAACATTTACGAATTTAAATCGTCCAAGAACCACTTTAGGTTTTTTTATATACATAAATTGATGCATCTATTTTTTATTACAGATCACATTCAAATTAAATGTTACGGAAAACTAAAATGCTCCGTATGATTGGATAATTAGGGTGTTTACTGACAAAAAGCTCCCCGTTCGTTAAACTTTACCCATTTGATATCTGAATGAAATGCATAATAATACTTTATCCCATGGGTCATTGCACAATACTCAATAAAACCCTATTCCCAAACATGGAATTCAGAAAAGAAAAAAAAAATTCAATCACATCACGCAGTAAGATTTTCAGGTTCTTATCTGCCTGTAAGTAATTTATAAGACGCGTCCCAACGCAATTGCCTGAGTAGGTAGAACTTACTTTCAAACGTTCACTTACTGTATTGAATTCTTTCAATTGCTATTTTCGCTTTTATCGAAATGCTTTGAAATATTTTAACAGATGTAAACTAGGGTGCTGTTATTTGAACTTAACCTATTTTTTTGTATTTATCTTATGAAATAAGGAAACATAAGACGTTATCAATACGTGGAAAATAATGATATCACTCAGGGCAGTGAATGTTCTCGGCTTTAGGGGAAAAACTTCTTCTAGTGGTATATAAGTTAATGTTTTGATGTATTCTTTATTTTTTGTGAATTTGATTGTAAGTAGCACCCCTACATGTAAATGATCCATAAGTTTATAAAAAACTACATATTTCATAAGACTATATAAGTATTTCCACTATATAAAACTTGCTACCACTAGAAACAATTTTCCCACAAAGATTAAAAAGTTTTCAGCCCTGCATACCTCGTCCTTGCTTCGTAAAAATCGTATGTATGTATAATTCGCATCTAACATACTAAAATTTATATTAATATTTAAGCTATGAAAGGTCAACATTTCTGAGAATTTTATCAAAAAATATGACTATTGGCAAACAATCTTTATCTTCTTGAAGATTGGGGGAGCAATACATTATTGAGGTTTGTATATTATACTAAAATTACTTTTAATTGTTCGCTTTCGCTTTATTTAAAAAGAACTGATTACTTTTAATTGTACAATAATGTGAAAATAATCATCTGCAATACATTAAAACTAAAGTGGTAAGCGGCATGAAATTAAGTTAAGCATAAATGCAAAATCTGGTTCCGAATTGTATGTCTTGGTTCTTAGAATTTTTGTTGACCCTTGACCAAAACTATACATTTTAGATAAATTCAAACATATATTAAGAAATAAATAATTAAAAAGCTTGATTGAAGAAGGTACCAAAGAACGTATAAAAAATCGTGTATTTTGATCTTAAAAATATTGGGTGTACAAATTAGTTCTGTCCGTTTTTTTTTGTGATCAAAAATGCATTTATTTTAGAACAAAATGAAAGAACAGATTAATCAAATTAATCTCTGGCTACTACTTTTTACCCCCTTTCAGGTAATTTTCGAATTCCATCTTGAAAAATGTCTCGTTTTTTGAGGCGATCCAAGTTAGGAGCCAATTTTCGATTTCTGCGAAAGAAGTGAACTGGTGACCTGCCAAATACTGCTGCATCCGTCGGAACAACCAGTAATCAGAAGGAGCAATGTCCAGCGAATACAGCGGGTGCAGTAAAATATCCCACTTGAGCTTTTCCAAATATTTTTTTACTACTTTTGCGACATCAGGCTGACCGTTATTAGACAGAAGAATAACTTTGACATGTCTTTGCTCGCATTCCGGCCGTTTTTCTCGTAATTCATGACTCAAACGAATCAATTGTAGCCTATACCGATCGCCCGTAATGGAATCACCAGGTTGTAGCAACTCATAGTATACAAAACTATTCACCATTCTTGTAACGTCGAAACCATTCCCTATATGATTTATCAGTTGGAGCGTTATCACCATAAACTTCTACAAGAATTCGATGCGCTTTAGCTACACTTTTCTTCAAATTAAAGTAGGTCCCGCAGTGGACTGATCGTTAAGACACGGTTCCCAGCAGATCACCGAAGTCAAGCATCACTGGCTACGGGCAGTGTTTGGGTGGGTGACCACTTGGATCAGTCTGCGTAGGGACCGAGGGTGTGCGGTATTGGTCCTCGTTAAACTGTGCTACCGTAAAGTGCTCGACTTCGCTCGCAAGTCGTCGGGCTATCGAAGCGGGGATGCCATCCCCTCCGCAGAGGATCAAAATTGTGATGGCATGTCTTCGGATCATCCTCCGGGATGTTTCCCAGACCGTCTCCAATAGCCCATTGTGCAGCTCTAGTGCGACGTAAATTAACAACAACAACAAAACCAATTAAAGTAGTACATAAAATCTCCCGCAAATGGTGCTTCGTTACCACAAAACTTGTCATACTCAACAAAGTAAAAAACAGGGTTTTTGTATGAAACTCAATGCGATATAAACTGAATATTATTGACAGATGTTTAACCTTTCTGAAACCACCGAAATCAGATATCACTATGAAACATTCATAACAGCAGAGCCATCTCTTAAAAACGGACTGAACTAATTTGTACTCCCAATATGTTATGATCGGTTGTAATAAAAAAATTTTTTTTTTTGTATGTCAAATTAAATAGAATGGTTTTAGTGAAAATTTTTTTTTTATATACCGGTACCCTTGCTTCTTCACCCAGAATTTAGTACTTCATTAAATACTTTAATAAAAATAAGAAATTTTATGTTGTAAAGTATGTTCTTCTCATTCGGAAATTGTACACCCATTAATTAAATATTTCTGTTTTTTTAATTAATTTATTTATTATTTTTAATAATGGGTTAAACTAATTCGAACAGAATTATATATTTCATATTCACCCCCTCTAATTATGCGAATTATAAAAATTCATAACTATAACTAAAACATTCAAGATAAAAAGTTTCAAACTAAAATATTTTCTTCTAACAAACAGACTGCTTATTTTCTGATTTTATAAAAATACACTAAAATAATATTTATCATAAATTTTTGTCATGAAGAGCTTTTTTATTATAAATATGACCGTCATAATTCTAATATGCGTGCTCACAGAAAGAAGTATTCCGCATATTCTTTCAAATTAATTAAACTATAAAAATAAAATTAAAAATTATAATTTATCAAGCATTGAAGAATTTTCTTTACATTGAGTCTTTTTTTATTTTCTGATTTCATCAAAATTCGTTTAAATAATGAATATCACTAGATTATTGTTAAAAATAATCCAATATTAATATAAAAATGACCATCATAATTTTAGAATGCTCACCCAGGAAAAGAAATATTCCGAATTTCATGATAACTGAAGCAGAGAAAGATGGAGAGTATGGATTGAAGGATGTGAACTTGTTTCAGAAATGAAAGTGAAATGATTCTATTGTTTATGTACGGAACTTAAACTTAGAGACTCTTCGATACGCCCAACTGATCATCAGTTATCAGTTCACTGATTTCGATTAAACTTATGTTTTGTAAAAACTATCTGCTCAAATTAAGTTACTAATAATGCTTGAATTTTATAATGTGATATAAATTGTACATTTTTGATTTTAAATATTTTTAATTATTAACTTTGTACCGCTATTCATTTTGTAACTAATTACGAGACAGTGCGGTCCTTTCTAAAACGAGATAGATAGGGCATACCTGCCACTTTCACGCAACTCAAAAAAGCTTTCACCCAATGGTAGTGGTATAAGCATTAAAGTGATTTAAAACATAATTCTTTTTTGCAATCACTTAAAACATAAGCATACCTGCCAACTTTTAATCATTGCAAGGATGATTTTCGTCAGTGGTAGTCAAATGGAATATAAATTGCAAATATAGGCAGAAAAATGCGCTGTATTCAGAGCTGCCAACTGCTCCGGACACGCCAAAATAATTAGAAAAACGGTAACTAACCACAAAGTAAATTTTGCAAATATATATAACTATTTTTGCTCGCTTTTTAAAAGATATAGCATAAGATAAGTACTATAAAGTGCAGAGATGCCAACTGCTCCGGACACGTCAAAATAACATACCTGCCAACTTTTAATCCCTTCCATTATAATTTTTCCCAGTGGTAGTAAAAGAATAAAAATTTCAATTGCAAGCAAAACAATACGTTGTATTTGAAAAAACATCAGCTGACAACCATGATAGTAATGCATATTACTATATATGCTTAATTTTTTTAAGAATAGTGGTGATCAAAATCATTTAAAAATTAAGTTTAAAGAAGAAAATATAGTATATATTTACTAACACTTTAAATATCAAAATAAAATTTTACGCCAAATGCGTAAAAGTTGGCAGGTATGAAATAATTAATAAAGCGGTAAATAACTACAAAGAAAATTTTGCAAATATTTGACTTTCTTCGCTTGTTTTTTAAAAGGTATAGCATGACAAAAGTACTATACAGTGGTGAATTATATAAGTGCCTACGAATTGTTTAGAAGTAGTGGTGGATAAAAATCTACTAAATTGAATTTATTAAACCAAGAATCACAATTGATAAACTACCACTTTAAAATATATATTTGCTGTCCGGAGCAAGTTGGCATCTCTGTGTATTTTGAGCAAGCTTATGCACAGTTCAAAATCAGTATTACATATTTATATATATGCTTATTTTTTTTGAAAATAGTGGTGGATCAAAAAGATTATAAATTAAGTTTATTAATGCAAAGAATATATACAAAGCATACATTTTTACTACCACTTTAAATACAGAAATAAATTTTACGCCAAATGCGTAAAAGTTGGCTAGTATGCATAAGATATCTAGTTGGTCCTATTTTTGTCTGTTTAAACTATTTAAATATAGTGGTAATTAAAAGCTCATGAAATCAAATTTGTTAAAAATTTTTAAAAGTGGTTGCAAGAGTTCGAAAAAATAATTGTATTTTTTTATTATTTCCATACCTGCCNCCACTTTAAATACAGAAATAAATTTTACGCCAAATGCGTAAAAGTTGGCTAGTATGCATAAGATATCTAGTTGGTCCTATTTTTGTCTGTTTAAACTATTTAAATATAGTGGTAATTAAAAGCTCATGAAATCAAATTTGTTAAAAAATTTTAAAAATAGTTCATATCTACCAACTCTTCCGGATTTTCCGGAAGATTTTATTTGTATATTTAAAGTGATAGTAAATATATACTATTTTTTCTTTTATAAATGTAATTTTTAAATTATTTTGCTCACCACTATTCTTACAAAAATTAAGCACATATATCAATATGTGTTACTACCATGGTTGTCAACTTAAGTTTTTTCAAATGCAACGTATTTGTTTGCTTAAAATTGAAGTTTTAATTTCATTTTAATACCACTGGGGAAAATGATAATGGAAGGGATTAAAAGTTGGCAGGTATGGTAGTTGCAAGAGTTCGAAAAAATAATTGTATTTTTTTATTAATTCGTGTCCATTTCTGGGCTTCATTTTTCCGAATAAACATATCTAGTAACAATATTGCAATTTTTGTAGTCTTTATATTAAATTTCAAGTTTTTAAAAATTAATTTGCAACTTATTAAACTATTGACACCACTTTAAAATTCTTTCCGGGACAGTTCGAGCTCTGGTAATGAATGCAAAACTTTTGCTACCGCATTAAATGCAAAAGTAAAATCCGGAAGAGTTAGTAGGTATTAATATGAATTGGTTTTAAAGGGCCGTGATGGTCTGAGACGCCCACTACAACGAATGAACTGGTTTAACTACCAGTTTTTTTCTTTTTCCTGGAATATAAGTCACATAGGGCTTCAAGCTAAAATAGATCAAGGAGAAAAAGAACAAACACTCTAGGGAAATAATTTAATTATAGCTCATTTTCGTGAAGATTAAAATATCCATGCCTATCAACATTTTTAGAGTTAAAGCATAAATATTAGGCTATTTTTTTAACCCTAATAAATGTAAATAATGTTGAATTGTTAATAATTAAGAATAGTTCGAGCTTATTTTACTCCTCACGTAAAACAGATAAAAAGGGGGAAAAGTTAAACTCCCAGTTTTTTTTCAATTTTCTGTCTTATTTACAGCCATGGGTTAAAAGCGAGACATAACAGCTGGTAGTAAATCTTTTTCAGTTTCAACCTGTTTTCGGGAGATGTAAATCTATTTTTTTCTTTAAACTATTTACCACTATCTCCTTTTCACTGAGAAAAAAAGCAGTTTTATCTACATGCCATAGTTGTAAAAAATCTTGGTAGATACAGAAAACTCAATTTTTCTAGAAAAAAAAATGCTGGAATGAAATGCCTTTCTTACCAGTTTTTGCTTTTCTCCGGTTTAGTATATATATATATATAGGCTTTCAGCCCTATTCTTAGTAATGAAATCGCGTACCGGGCAATTTAAATGCATTTGGCCTAAATGTATACTTCCATTTTTAAAGTAGTAGTAAAATGTATGCTTTCTAAATATTCCTTGCATTTATATGCTTAATTAAAGATCTTTCTGACTACCACTATTTCTTAAAAAATTAAACATATATGGGTCATTCTTACGAAAACTGTCATTTTTCAGTTCATAAAATCCCAAAAAAGTAAAGTGAATAAAAAGCTCTGAAACTTTTTATATTAATAGAAATATGTAATGGCATTATAAAGAAAGTATATATCCTATAAATTATACTTAATATTTAAATTAATCAATTTTTTAAATAATTAATTTATAATTAATTAATTTATAATAATTAATAATTAATTAATTAATTTAATAAATAAATTAATTAATTTAATAAATTAATTTATTAATTTTTTAATTTATTTTTCAAATTAATTAATAAGTAAATTAATTAT
>NC_092212.1:30597989-30631606 GCF_043381705.1 Parasteatoda tepidariorum | reverse complement strand
CGGGTCACCGATCCTATTTGTGCCATAAGGACATCAACATACCTCCAAAATGCTGTAACTGTGGGGAAGCACACACTGCTAACTACACGGGATGCAGCTTCCGTCCCCCCAGGAGGGGCCATCGTGTCACTCCAGCTATAGTTCCCACTTCAAAAGCAGGCAAAGCTCATAGACTGGTCTCAATTTTAAAAGAACTACAAGAACTATTAAAAGACAGAGAAGTTTTCCAACTACTGCAAACAATCATGTCCACTTCTGAACAATGTCTCCCTCTGACTTGTTTTCACTCAACATAGAACTCTATTCTACTGAACTTATGAACTGGTAAATTCAACACTAAATTTAATACTGCTTATTGCCACGTTAGATAAGGAAACTAACTAGATAAGGAAACCACTAAGAAAATGCAAAACTTATGCTAAAACTTCATGATTTTGTTTCATTTCACATTTGTCTTACAAATCACGTAATTCTAACTCAATTCAATGCTAAAATGTCAATTGTATTTGTATATATCTTGATTCTATTCATATCTATATCACAACTTATGACTGCATCAAATTTAAACTCCATTCAATGCTAAAATTTCAATTGTACTTGTTTATATTTTAAATTAATTCACTTTTAAAACACAACTTATGATTGCATCAAATTTAATCCCATTCAATACTTCAATATCAATTGTGCTTTTTATATTCATGAAAATTTCTGATTATTTTATAAATCATGACTCATATTAAATATCAATTCATGTTTAATTTATCAAGCAAATTTGCTTGATCTTCTGTTCTGCTACCTTAATGCTGCATAATTCAAAATGTTTTTAATTCAACTTGTAAATACTTCATGATGGATGGGTTAGGGGCCGCTGCGCGGCCCAGGCACCCAATTTTGGATTAATAAAGTAAAGTAAGTTGTGGTAATATGCTTAACCTTTTTCGAAACACAGCATTTGTGTCTGTTTAAAATTCTATTCAAAGGGATTTAAAGTTGCCAGGTATGAAATTTCTTAAACTTTTGATCAATACAAATTTAGCATGGGTAAAAATGGCATCGTTTCCGTATGTTTTGATAACTGTTTTTTTTCAAAAGTTGATAAATATTTTGATATGTAATATTTTTTGAAACATTTGCAGCTTAGCACGTTCACGCCGGGGTGACCTACCGGTGGGTCACGCTAGATTGTCTCATTGGACGGTGCACCGGAGTAAAAACTGGTAACAAATAAATTTCATTTTTTAGTTTTTTTCCGGGAATAATAAAAATCCATAACTACCAATTGTTTTTAACGGATGCAATTTTTATATTGAAATGCTTCTTCGCCGTGATAAATTTCCCTACAGTGAACTGTTATTGTTAAGAATAGATTAACTCCTCTCGAATATTATCTAATATTGAAATAGTTCTTCCACCAGTATGTTCTCTTTTCCGTCCCGCATTCAGGCGCAATACCCGGCATGAACGTGCTAAAGAAAAACTGTTTTTATAGAGTTAATAAGAAAGTATTTTCAAATTTTTGTCCATTTCTAATACATTAAAACGTTTTAGAGAAAGAAATCATACACGAAGAAAAATAGAAAACAATTTGTTTATATCTTTATTTGATGTTTATATATAGCAAAAGGAAATGTGTAATAAATTAAAAAACGTTGTTTCATAACAATTTTCAGTTTGCATTTATTACATCTCGAACTAATAAAGCAATATAAAAGACAAATATAAAATCAATATTAGAGACCACATTCCTCTAATGTATCGATACCAGAATAACAAAGAGACAATTGACATTCCGAAAAAAATTACATTATGTATAGGGCATAATTAGCATTGCTAATTAATTTTTACTTAAATGAGAAGTACAATCTTTGAGAATCTTTACTGCTTTGTTAGCAACAATTATTTTTTAGGAAATCGATCGAAGATGTAATGAATACAGTAAAAAAATTTTTTTCTTTCCTACTAAAAATTAAATACTTCATCTTTTTAATGTTTCAGGGGACAATGGACGTTCGAAACAAAGAAGTTCATGTTTTCATTCGATGGTTTTTTTTAAATTAGGAATCTGATTACTGTATGTGTTGTTTGTTTTTTTTTAAATTTTTGCTATAACTTTAAATCTTTTGGTAAGCAGGTTTGCTGAAATTATAAATTTAAAATAAAGTTTAAAAATTTATGATTTTTTCTAAATAAGGGCGAAATTTATCTTAAAAACAATTCATTTTTCACGCCGTGCTTACGCCGTGCTCACGCCGTGCTCACGCCGTGCTTGAAAATAATTTTTTTTCTAAACTAAATAATGTAATTACCTGTGTTTTAAACTAAAAGCGTAAATTTTTTTTAAAAAAAAGACAAGGAAATATAATTAAATATATTGTTTAAAGAGAATTGATATTCTTCAAGATACTGTTTTTCAAAGAGAATTTCTAAATATTCTTACTTAAAATTTGAAAAAAATAGCAAATTTACACTTAGGCCTCAGCCTTTTGTTCAAAACATCACTAGCATTATACATACATAGGAAATTACAAATAATTCTAGAATAAAATGTTTTGTAATGTGTGTTAGCGTAATATGTAAATGTTAAATTTTCAAAATCAGCGTTTTTCCGAAAATGCATTTAAAATCAAAGAAAATTTAGAAGTATAATATAATTCCGAGAACAAAAAAATAAATAAGTCGATAACTAATTTCTGAAAATGAATTTTTATTTGTCTTAAAAATATAACTTATTCAAATAAAAAATAGTTAATATACTTAAGACATTAAAAAAAAAAAAAGTGTAGTTTTTGAAGTTCATTTTCGATTTCGTCTGTCAGCATTGGAAGAAACAAATATAACTTAACTTGATTATAAACTTCACTCGCTTCCAAAATATATAAGTCAGAAATAACAGTCGATATGCTTTAAGCGCTAAAAAACAGGCTCCTTTTTTTTAAGACCTGTCAGGTGTGAATGAGAATAAACAAAAGTGATATGAAATATAAAACTTGAAGTTGCCAATGAAAAATGGAAAAACAAAGGTGAGAATGAAAGCTAGAAAAAACTCAGTTGCCAAAAGAAAATAAAAATAAACATTGAAAACAGAACAAGAAAAACCGCGGTAGCAGAGCGGGGTGAATCAGGGTAAAATACATTTTCATTTNACCGGTGTCCGGCGAAGCCAAGATTATTAGAAACCCATAATTCGATTAAATATTTAATTGTTTTATATTATTATCGTTACGAAAATGGTTTGAAGAAATTAATGCAATATAGAACACACAAAAATAGTTTTATGTATATACACAGAGATGCCAACTTGCGCCGGACAGTGAATAAATATTTTCAAGTGGTAGTTTATCAATTGTGATTCATGGTTTAATAAATTCAATTGAGTAGATTTTTATC
Source organism: Parasteatoda tepidariorum (assembly GCF_043381705.1). Lineage (NCBI taxonomy): Eukaryota > Metazoa > Arthropoda > Arachnida > Araneae > Theridiidae > Parasteatoda > Parasteatoda tepidariorum. Next base: position 30,628,219 of record NC_092212.1, on the reverse strand, counting down.
CACCTCTATTTCTAAACAATTTGTAGGCTTATATAATTCACCAATTTTTTTCAGATTGTCATGCAAAACTTTTTAAAAACTATCAAAATCTGTCTAATATTTGCCGTTTGGCCAGACGGGAGAACCATGTAAAATTAGCATGGCAATCAACGTGTTAATAAGGTAATTAGTATTCACATGAATAGAACAAGATTCCAGGGCATCAAAATAAGCTGATGTGAAAGAGTTAAAAATATTATTGGCATTGTAGAATTGGAATTTATGCTTAAGATTCCAGCACTTGGCAGCAATGCTTTTTACCGCTTCAGCTTCTTATGATTATTTATGTAACTAAAACTTTATTTTTAAAAATCGAAGATAAAAATAAATTTTTTATAGGGTTATGGAGAGCTAATAAATGAAAGTTCAAACATAAAAATAATATAATGAAGGAAAAAAAAAATCGAAATTTCTGTCGAAATTGCTGATTTTTCTGCAGTCGGATACCTTAAATGAAATTTAATGCAAGAATGTGGTAATTATAATGAATTGCCTGTATAGGAATTAAATTTTGTTAAAGTCAGCAGAAATAGTTTGCTAAAGAACATTTTTGTTAATTAATTTAGAACATAATACTTGCACAAAAATTTAGAAATTAAATTTAGGTATTGTGTCAATTATATGCTCCTAAATGAAACAAGACTCATCATAGAAAATCTGAAAAAGGTTCAGATCGAAAAAGCAAACAATGATTATTAAAGAACTTTTAGAAGCGGCGAAAACATCGAAATTTCCGCCATTATATGGAAAAGCATCGTCAAAATGTCTTGATGAGAACTCGTATGGCTTATCAACAAAAGCTCCTCTAAGCCTCCAAAAACTAGTAATTTGGAGATTATTTTTATAATATTGCAAAGGGATAACACTGAATGTTTGAAGATTTTATTCCATACACAACGTTTATTGTCTTACCTATCGCTACTGTTCTCTTGTTTTCCAAGTCCTTTTTTTTTTCTTTATGTTTGTTATCTATATGGCTCTTCGTATTTATTGCTGTAGTAGTCTTTTAATCTTGCCAATTGAAATAAAAAAATGTCTATTGTCTTTTAAATGAATGAAATAGAAGGTATTTAGTACATTATTATTTAAAACATTAGGGTAAAAATAAGCTTTTTGGAATAGTCCGACAAGAGTATGAAAATATTGGTTTATTTTCCAATGGCTCCCCAAATACTTGAAAATGCTAATAAAAATGTTTCCATTTAAAAATAAATTTTTTTCTACACCCTTTTGGCTTTATAATAACAAAGAATAATAGAATTTATACTTACTTGATCGTAAGTTCCGTAAAATTTTCTTTTTTAAATGATACCCAGGATGTTCAATCACAAGACTTGTTCGTTACACAAAATACACGTATCTGAAAAATAAGTTGCGTAAACAATAGTATTAGGTCCACCAGAAAATTTTGTCTGCGAAAGAGCACGCTAAATTATAGAAGGATGCAAAAGGTTTTATAAAAAAAAAAAAGCATTTGGCGATTAAAATATTTACAGTAAATTGGCACAAGATCGACACTTTTTTCATCGAAAATGTAAGCCATGTTCAATTGGTTAATAATATTTTTAATAATATATAAGAAATATAAGAAATGTTAATAATATATAAGAAATATGGAACTGTTATGAGTATTTTGTAATATTTTAACATTAATTTGTTTCACGCTTGTTCTTTAAAATGTTTCCTCACCTTAGAAATTTTTTTTAGAACATTTACCATGTTTTCAGAAATGCTTCAAATGACATTATAACACATTATTAATATCAACTTGCATTATTAATAGAGATGCAAACTGCTTCGGTTTCGAAAAAATATCTCAATAAACGGTACAGATCTACAAACTAAAATTTCGGATAATTTTAATAAATTTCTAGAAGGCTCCACATGAGTTAACACGTTGAGCATTGCATCAGCCACTGGTGGCTGACATTGAAATTACATTTAGGCAGCGTCAACCACCGGTGGCTGACACTGAAATTACATTTAGGCCGCGTCAACCACCGGTGGTTGACACTGAAATTACATTTAGGCTGCGTCTGCCACCGGTGGCTGACACTGACCTTTCACATAGGCCGCGAAAAATAGCTATAATAGCAGCGTATAACATGATATAGAACTATAAAATTTACACTGTTTTATGGAATTGCAGAAAATTTATTCAAATTTTACCTAATTATTGTGATTCTTTGTTTAATAAATTCAATGTATTAGATTTTTATTCACCAATATTTTTAAACAATTCGTAGGCATATATAATTCACCACTTTTTCCAGATTTGTTATGCTAAACCTTTTATAAACTAGAAAAATCTGTCTGTATTTGCAAATTTAGTTTGTAGTTATTTACCGTGTGGCCAGACGAGCAAGCCATGTAATATTAGTGTGGCATTCAACGTGTTAACTATAGCAAATTTGCGTATCACATTAGCCTTGGAATTATTTAGAAGTACTGATGAGTATAAACCCTATAAATCGAATTTAGTGAGCCAAGAATCTTAGATTAAAGGACTACCACTCGAAAATATTTATCCGCTGTCCGGAACAAGATGGCATCTCTATATTAATATCAATACTTATTTTATAATTATCAACATTTCTTTAATTTTTTGAAATTTTCTACTTTTGAATAAGTGGTCACATGTTTTAAAAAGTAACCACTGTTAAAAGTGCTACAACTATGCTACTGGCCATTAGTAACTTAGCCCTTTACTTTTGAAGTATTTAAAATTGAAACTATTTTTTTCATTTTTACTTTTCCTTCTTTCCTAAATGTAGTTATAAGGAACTTCAATATTGTTTTAATGAGAACTGTTTCGACTATTTTTTGTTTAAAACGGCAAAAGAAATTACCTCTGTCTGCTCGACCGATTTAAAATTGATCAAAAAATAAATGATCAAAGATGAATTAAATGATTTTTAAATTGTCTTGTGAATCAGGCCGCATAAATTTCGTTATTGCTTTATAATGAGGTAATAAGCAATAGGTAAAAACAAAGCTTTTATTTATAATTAATTGACCAACTAATGTTTTGAATATTTTGAGCTATAAAACAATTTAAAAAAAAAACAGCTTCAGCACTTTCAAGATTTCTATTGCTTCTTCTTTTAATGCAAAATAATTCAATTCTAAATTATTAAAGATTAAATGAAAATCAATTAATCGCTTATAAAGCTATTTTTTTCTAGTTAAGTCAATTTAAAATATTTCCGGTATTGAGATTGATTTATAAGAAAAATTCATTCGGCTTATTAACTAAAATTAATTTAAATTTATTATACTATTTTTGGTGGGTGGGATTTTCTAAATTTTACTTACTGTAAAAAATTAGCCAAACTTCTGTGCTTATTAATAACCGAATTTCCAAATTCTATGATTATAGCGCCAAATAACTCGAGGAGAAACGATAAAATGTACGAACGCATTACTCACAAGGAAAAATAGCTCCTCAGAGCTGATTTCTTTTCTTGACCCAACACTAACCTTTACTGTCACTCACTTTTTTTGTGTAAAATATAAAAAAGTGGGTAACAGCATTGTGTTTTTTTGTACTTTATGAAGTGATCAGCAGATGATAACACAAATCATAGATGAAATACCTCTGCATCGACTTTTAAAAATTAATGAAGTTAGTTCATGGCAGGGTTAAGTAAATTATTTAAAAATTTCAACAACCTTCCGAACAGTTCAATTGCATATACAACCATATCGTTAAATTAAACGTCATGAACCCTAAAATAATTTAAAATCAAATGTTGCAATAAATTTTGCAACAACTTTAAGCAAAATTAAATTTGTTTACTTTTTAATTTGAACGTAATCAATCATCATCATCGGAAATATATCTGGGCACCTGGGGCCGTTAGCGGCTTTTTTTCCATTCGTCTTGTATTGTGGTCCTTAAGGTGGTTCTTTCTGGTAATTGGAATGCAATTGGAATGAACGTAATCAATCCATATTTGTTCTGAGTATGTTTCCATGATTTCAAATTTGGTAGTGGTAAATAAAAGGAGGCAAAAAAAAAAAAAAAATATTAGCCTTGCCTTCTGATACAAAATAGTTGGAATTCCAATTTTTTCTTTTTATCCTGGTTATAGCACTTTGAAAATGCCCTTATTTGGTCTATCCACTAAACTCTTCAAATATAAATGGGATAATTTCTTAAAATTTAAAATTAGGAGGACCGGGAAGTAATGTCATTTCGGTGCATTTGATATTTGTTATCAAGATTTTATTTTTAATCCAATGACAGATATGCCAACTTACTCCGGACAGCAAATAAATATTTTCGAGTGGTAGCTTATTAATATGTGATTCTTGATTTAATAAAGTCAATTTATTAGGTTTTTATCCACCACTGTTTGTAAATAACTTGAAGGCTTATATAATTCGCCACTTTATAAGAGTTCAGACATGCTACACCGTTTTAAAAGTAAGCAGAGTTAGTCAAGTATTTTCGCGTATTAGTTAGTAGTTATTTACCGTTCTTTACATTATTATGGCGCGTTCGGAGCAGTTGGCATCTCAGCAATAATGTATTTACCCTTGTTAGCAATAACCTTTCAATGCCGGATAGAAAATGGATCGAAAAAAATTAATTGGTTTTTAAGATTTGCGAATATTTAATGAGCCGAAACGACATTACTTTCCGGTCCCCCTAATATTCATGATAATTCTACATTGTGATAACCCAATTTAATAAATTTATGTTGTGCTTATTACACTGGAGGAAAATTTTGTGGCGTTTATTTGAGTACTCGTTATAACCTAATTCAGGTATGTGGATTTTAAATATGAAATTAGTTTTTTTTCCGAAAGCCTTTTTTTTTCAAAATGTTTTTAGCTTAGCTTATTTTTTGTCTGAGTGCACAGAGTTCGTACTCATTCTAAAAAAATTAATGACTGATATCTATTTTGTTATAAAGAACCTGAAAGTTTCGTTATAACAAAATAGATATTAGATAGTATTAAATGGATAGATAGTTTCCATTTAATATTAGTTTTCACTATCGAAATAAAATTTCGTTTTATTTATATAACCTTCGATTTATATATATTTACTTACAGAAAATAAAATATTCTAGTAGCTACGAACATAATAATATAAAATTTTTTTATTAATACTAATACCACTTTTGAAGTTTTTCCAGGTGCGTATGAACTCTGATGTACAAGTTAATATAGAACGCATACCTGCCAACTTTTATTCTTTCCGAGAATGGATTTTCAGAGTGGTTGTAAAACAATAAACGAAAAACAATCAGACTCAGGAATATACTTATATTTTAATCCCGTTGAAATTCGCTTGCGCAAGGATTATTATGCTTTCATATATTTATTGCAATTACTTATATGCAGTGGTGGACAAATTCATTTATAATTATCCTTATATTTCAAAAATTTAATTGGAATAACCCGAGTATTGCTACCACTTTAAATATGAAAATAAAATCTTCCGGAAAATCCGGAAAAGTTGGCAGGTATGAGAACGTATAGGTTTATATACATACGTATTCACTTGTCTGCTTCTTTGAAAATAACACTTTGGACAAAAAACGCATGTTCTTAACGTATCGCATTAAAAACTACATAAAACGTATTTTGGTCTTCTTCCTACTACTCCTTACGTATCAGAGAAGTGGGGACTTTGATTATTCACTCGAGTGAGTTTAAAAAATTCTAAATAAGAAACCAATAGCAGGTTTGAAATCTGCGGCACGAAAATATCTAAGATCCGTTCAAAAATCTCATAAAGCAGAAGAAAAGAAATTTCCCAGATGATATCAGTTTATATTTTATTAAATCATAAAATTTGCTTTAGGGCTTCTGTTCAGTCCAATCTGCGTTCTAATCACCAGAAAGAACCACCCTAAAGATAATATTTCAAAATGGATGGGAAAAGGGCCGCTAACAGCCTCAGGCGCTCTGATAAATCTCGATGATAATGATGGTTTCTGTTCAGTGTGAACAATTTATTTTTAATACTATCTTTTTTTCTTTCTTAAAATTAAAATTTAATGACGTTTTTAAATTCGGTTTTTTGTTTATGGACTATACATTAGGACAGGGTTGGCACAATCTGGAAAACCTAAAAACCAAAAGTGGTGTCCAACATTTTATAAGACCGTTGGAAAGTTTATAGATTACATAGTGGAACATTCTTTCTTCTATTGCATGAAATTTTTTTAACAGATATTAAATACTTGTGCATCGCTGATTTTAAATCTGCAATCGATTTCTCTCTACAATCTGAAACTATTATATAGTTTAATATTATAGTCAGAATCAGGATTTTCTTAATATTCTCTCTAGTGACTACTGATTGTCTCCACTTCTCTGGCAGGTAGGGTGTGGTAGGATGAAGGGGATAATACATTTCAGTTTATGGTGCGATGATGTAAGACCATATTTTTTTTGTCTTAATTGTTATTATGACAAGTATATTTGCATGTTTATAAATTTGTACATTCAAGCAAGAAATAAACTAAAACTAAGAATATCATTTTGAAAAAAATCTGCAGATTTTGGAACAAAGCTTGTTTTTAATTCATTTCTAATTCGTATTCAAAAATTTATCAACAATTGATTTTGTAAATTAAAGAAATCTCAATGATGATTAACTTTTTTTATAGATTTAAATGAAAAGTAAGTTCAAATTCGAAAAATTACCGTAAAGTGAATCGTATTTTGAAAATTTTACCTTTTATGCAGGTTAGAACACCGAAATTTCATGCTGCATTTCATAACTCTAAATTATTAAAATACTAAATGTAATATTTTTCTTGATCTAAATTAATACTAAATAATGAGAAAAGTAGGAAAAATATATTTAATAAAAAATCTGTCTCAAAGGAATAAATTAAGTTTCTACAAATTCTTACATTCTTAGACTCCCGTGCCATCCCTACATTTTTGACCTTTTAAAGAAAAAACTTTTCTTTTTTAAGTTCCCATCCCTAAAAGTTAAATTTATTACCTGTATTTTAAATCGTGACAACTCAGATAAAATTAAATAAATTTATTAGAATAATAGAAAACGTGTTTCATTTTAAACAAATTATGAGTTATTTTCCCTTCAGTTTTTCTGTCTTTTAGCGGAACTGAGAAAAAAGGATTTATTGGCCTCATTGTCGAAGTTTTGTTACTTTATTCACTTCGCACTAAAGCTACCCAATGGGCTTTTGGCGACGGCCTGGGAAATATTCCTGGAGCTGATTCCGTAGATATATAATTTTAATCCTCTGCAAAGGATCTCATTTGTGAGGCCACTTCCTCAATTGAAGGACACTTCCTGTTCTGAAGGGGAGGGAAATTTTCTCCTGATCCTTATACTCGTGATGCTGCTCAGCGACAGACAACAGGACAAATTTTACGAGAACGTATATCGCATGCACTCGGTGGGTCTTAGCGGAGTCGAGGATCGGATTCCAGCCGCTCCGGGCCGCAGTCTGATTCTCTAACCACTGTGCTACTGCGGCCCGGTCTCAATGCAATGTAATTGGAACAATAATGTGTCTTGGTTTGTCATACCATGGAATGTGTAGCATCTTGTCAAAATCACACACTGAATTAATTTTGGTTTTGCTATATAATCATAGTAAAAAAGTGGAGCCTCCAGTCAGTAAGAAATTGAATTGAAAATGATAGCAAATGAAAAATATTTAATTATGTAGCAATTATTAAAAATTGACAAACGACAGGAAGTAGGAGGGGGATGGCCTCTGCTAAATATAATTATACAAACATTCGAATTTAAAGTTATAAATGTTTTTCACGTGTCATAGAAAATTAATAGTGGTAATAATCTCATATTGACAATAGCAGTAATTTTCTTTTTTCCACTTTAATTTTTAGATATCTTGCACAGTTGATTTTCAAACAGATATGTTTTTTTTATAAAATAACCTAGATCTATCTACACTGCTCAAAAAAATTAGGGGAGCCATGTGCTCCCCTAATTTTTTTGAGCAGTGCATATATATATATATANTATATCCGTCGTTGAACAGCCAACCCAATTTTTGGGTTTACGACTACTAAAGTTCAACTCCGTAGCCTTGTAATTTTGAACCTATCTAGAAGACAAGGAAACTCCTGGATCAGTATCCCCAAAGGTATTTATCTGTTATGGGAACATGGAGGGCTTTGCGACTCGACAGATTTAACGTGCATCAGTCACCTTTTACGACACAGGGAGTCTCCGGCCGTCTGGGATCGAGCCCACGAACTCTTGGACATCGGGCTCAGTCAATGCCTCCTACAACTGAAAGCCTCCACACGGTTTTTTATAGGTAGTCCGATCAGACCACCGTGAAGGATATCCACTTTTTACTTACTTTATTTAAAAACAGCTGGGCACCTGGGCCGCACAGCGGCCCCTATCCCATTCATCATGAAACTACAAAAATGAGTTAAAAACATTTTGAATATAAGCAGTCGTTGTGGTAGCTTTAAGGATATCCACTTTCCGAACGAGTCATTTAATACAAAATCTAGTTAAAATAAAAAAGTGGTAGCAAATATATGACCAAAAATTTGTTTTATTCATGAATATTATTGGTTTGCCTCATTCACTTGTCAACCACTACGGATTAAATTCTCAAATATATATGATATATTTCTCTCAATTACTTTTATAAAAAATTTTGTGTTCATGCGCACAACTGACTCACTTTTTAAATAGTCTGCGCGGACTACTTATAAGAGACCGTTCTGATGTTGAAGGTGATGGCCCAGTGCATACCTGCCAATTTTTAATCCCTTCCATTATGATTTTTCCCAGTGGTAGTAAAATGAAATTAAATTTTCAATTGTAAGCAAAAAAAATACGCTGTATTTGAAAAAGCTTTAGCTGACAACCATGTTAGTAATGCATATAAATATATATGCTAAATTTTTTTCAGAATACTGGTGATCAAAATGATTTAAAATTTAGTTTATTAAATAAAAATTAGTATATATTTACAACCACTTTATAAAAATAACATTTTACGCCAAATGCGTAAAAGTTGGCATTTATGCCCAGTGCCCTACCAACCAGGCTATCCCGGCCTAAAATAACCTATAGTGGTGATCACAGATGTATTAAACGATTTAGTTGTGTATAATTTTGCTACCACTAATAAATACATCTAAATCACCTTAAAGCCCGCCCCGCATAATTATTATTATGTCTTCTACAGGTTATAATTGTATATTAAAAATCCAAAATTTTGGATGTAATGAATTCCAATAGTATCTAGAGTTAAAAAAACTGACATGTTTTTATATTATATTTAAGTTATTATCTCAATTTTAATTGATTTTTCTTAAATTTAATTCAGTTTCAAATATCAAATTTTACATTCGTAATGAGACCTTTTAAATTGTGGTAAAGGAATAAAAATTCAGAAATAAAAAAAAATTTTAATTAAGTTTTTTTTCTCTCCATTCCGCCTTAAATGAGCTAATCAATAACAGGTTTAGCGAGTAGTTAGGGTGCAAAAGAAGGGAAAATTAAGATAAAAGTTTTTCGTTACACAGAAAGTCAATTAGAGATTTAATTTCCGATTATCTTCAAAAGCTAGTGTTTTTTTTTCCTTTACAAAAACTTAATTATAAATAAAGCTATAAATTAACGAAGTAAAAGATGCCAGTCTTTTTCATACAAGGAAAAGTAGTCGTTTCAAATGGATTTCGATTGAAATTCCCATTACTGCCATTCATTCTGTAGGAAAAATTTACCTAATTGGACAAAAGTATTTCCTTTCATTATCTTTCTGTCAAATATGTCACCGGCTTTTAACTGACCTAAACAAGGTGAAATAGACAAAAATTAAGAAGTTTCGATGCTGATCAGTGGTTAGTTGTAGCCTTTCTGACAGTAGTCACGTTTTAAAATATGTGGCCACTTAAAAAGAAAAAAAAAGAATATATATATTTATATATACACACACAGAGATGCCAACTGCTCCGGACACGCCAAAATAATTCAAAAACGGTAAATAACTACAAAATAAATTTGCAAATATTTGACTATTTTTGCTTGCTCTTTTTAAAGATGACTTTATTACTAATGGCTTTATAATTAACGACTTTAGTACTAAAAAGTGGTGAAATATATAAGCCTACGAATGTTTTAGAAATAGTGGTGGGTAAAAACCTAATAAATTAAATTTATTAAACCAAGAATCACAATTAAATAAGCTACCACTCTAAAATATTTATTCGCTGTCCGGAGCAAGTTGGCATACACCGAAGAGCCATTACATTATGACCACCCTGCTAATAACATGTAGGACCACCTTTAGCCCTCAAAACTTTCAGCACCAGCCGTGGCATTGATTCCACTAGGTGCTGATAGGTAATCTGAGGTATCTGGTACTAAGCGTTCACCAACTGGTCCTGCAATTCCCTCACATTGCGAGGGGGTAGCGTGGCAGCACGAATTTGATTTTCCAAGTAGGACCACAAATGCTCTATTGGATTAAGGTCAGGGGAATTTGGGGGCCAAGACATGACTTGAAAGTCACTGGAATATTCCTCGACGATTCGACCCTTATGATATAGTGCATTATCCTGTTGGTAAACACCATGGAAAAAATTACAGAACAATGAAAAGAGGGGGGAGAAGAAAAATAATAATAAAAATAACGAGAAACTGGAGGGGGGGGAATCCGAAAAAAAGGAAAAAAATTAATAAAAATCCGGATATATATTTATAAAATTTCAAATGATTAATAAAACTGTTGATGTCAATAATGTAAGGCATTTATTTTAAGGAATATTTCAAAATACAGTAAACATTACGAGGTTTATTTCTCAAACGAAAAAATTAAGAAACAAACATGAAATAAAAGAATTATTTTCAGAATATCATAGAATATTTAGTCCCCCTGTAGCCGGTAATGACTATTTATTTTGCTTTATGCAGAGTAAGAAAATTGAAGTCTCACAATGGAAAATATAATAAACAGATAGAAAATGTTAAATATATAATACAGGTCTTTTCAACTATCTCTTTGTATGAGATAAAATATTAAATCAGAAGTCTTAGTTTAATTTTATTCTTAAAATGAAATAAAATATAATCTTAGACTTTATAATTTTAATCTCAAATTTATGCAGGGTATTTCATCCTATCCGCTTTTTAAAGCTATCACTTTTGACCGTGGTTTTATTCTAGTACAGTACAGAACCCGTTATCCGGAAATCAGAAAACCGGAAAACCAAAAAACCGGAACGAAATTCGATAAATTTTCTCGCCATTTAAAAAAATTTTTTTTTTCCTCATAAGATTTTACGATTTTTCTTTCTTTTCGTAAAGATGTTTACCTTACCATCATTTTCGAAATAATCATTAGTGTATTACTTCATCGTTTTTTCTTATTTTTAAGATTATTTCCAATTTTTTTTTTAGTTGGGTTTAACTATAAAAAAAAATGCTTTTTGTAGCGATTCAGAAAACCGGAAAAATCAGTTATCCGGAACAGCAATGGTCCCGACCGTTCCGGATAATCGGTTCCATACTGTATCTGTAATTTAATCTATGAAGGTATAGCACGCAATCAAAAAAATAAAATATATATATATATTTGATAGATATATTTATCTGAATCAATTTTCAATTAATTTAAATTTAAAGACTTTTTTCTATGATTGAATTGCATTTCAAGTCAACTACGATTTCAATTTTCATTCAAATGTACGTGAAGATACGTACAAAATAAAGACATTGAACATTCCTCCATAGACTTACTGAGCTAGATCCTAATCATGAGTTTTCTTCAGCTAAAATCAATTATCACTGCTCGTCAAATACTGACCTAAATTTCTAGGAATAATTTCACATTTAAAAAAAATCTAATATTTTATTTAATGACTTTTCTAGAATGTCATTCTTTCAAAATAGTTTGGAAAGATATTTTCTTTTAATTTCTACATCATGCAACATCTCGTCTCTAAACCCTGTGTGCTGACCACCCTTGTTCTGTTTCATTATCTTTTTCCATCTTGTTTCCGTTACAATCCCTTTTTTAACGTGCTGTAACTTGTTTGTAATTTTCTTCTGAATATCAGTTTCTCTCTTTCATTCTTTTTTTCCAGAATGTCATTCTTTCAAAATATTTTGGAAGATATTTTCTTTTAATTTCTGCATCATGCAACATCTCGTTTCTAAACCCTGGGTGCCTGTCACCCTTCTTTTGTTTGATTATCTTTTTTTCATCTTGTTTCCGTTACAATCCCTTTTTTAACGTGTTGTAACTTGTTTGTAATTTTCTTCTAAATATCAGTTTCTCTCTTTCATTTTTTTTCTTCCAACAACTGAAGTAAGTTCTTCATTTTGAAACCCAAACTTTAGTATTATTTTTTTTTGTTTGTGTTTTTTTTCAAAGTGCTTAGCTTAATTAATCTATGGTGTTTTCCTCAAATAACGTTCTCAAAAGAAAAAACTTTTATTTTAGGGTATATATTATTGTACACTCTTACCTTACCATATTTATGTAAAATAATGTATCAAATTTTGAACCCCTGCATTAGTGAAGAATAAAGATTGAACTTTCAAAAAAAAATGGCTTTATGCCAACCATGAAATCTTAATAAGCTCTAACAAATGAATTCGCATATAAAAAAAAATATCTTCAAAAATAGCGCAATTTCTTTTTTATACTTTTTGTTTGCTTGAATTATCAATGCTAGGATTTAAAGAATTGAGCTCAAATGCAGAATATATCGATTTTAGTTTAGGATAATTCCTTTCCTATCTTGAATCTCATAATTCTTTAATAGGATTTGAATGCAGTCATATTTTTCATCTCTGAAAATAAATTGCTGTCCTTACGTGCTTTGTCATTATACGTTCCCTCTCATCCTCTTCCCCATAATCTGTTTTTGTGTGGCTGTCAATTCTGTTTCTATAAAAAGCAATAGAATTAAACAAATAAGTTAAACGTCGTTTTAGAATAGTGAAATGCATGACATAACAGACCGATTAAATTGTAGGATTTGTTATTTAGATTATTATTTTGTTTTATTATTTCTTGATTAATTGTTTTAAAAATGAATTACGTATAGTGTAAGAAGCAGTATTGTATTTTTTTAATCTTTATCACAAGAAAGTTTTGTATCATTGTTAGGAAGCTACAATGCCTGCTCGCTTTGCTCATCTACTCCAACGATTGCTGCAATTATTTTTTTGTTTCTTGATGATTAACAGATTGTTACATCCATATGCAAAAGTACTGAATAGAAAGATACAAAAATATTTTATTGTATCATAGTCCCGAAATTACAGCAAAAAAAAATAAATACCCAAGATATTTTTATAAGAGAAAACTTTAATAAGCACACATAAATAATTCTTNTACATTATAGTCCCATCACAATCAATATATTTAACAATCAAGCAATATTATCAAATTTTTAATAATATAATGTTAATATTCAGCAATAAAAAATATGACAGTTTACTTTAGGTGTATAGAAATAGAAATGAACTTAAAAGGGCCCCATCATTTTCAGTAGCTTAGGGCCCCGCTAAGCTTAAATCCGGCCCTGATTTGATGTATAATTTAAGCATAAAAACGTGTCTGAGAAGTGTGCGTGTTTATGATTCAGACATTGCTATCTAAACAAGTAAGATATTGTTTCCAATGTATTCTTTAACGCGGAATCTAATAAACCCCAAAACAAGTCTTTTTTAATAGTTCAGAAGTTATAATTTTTTGTTGTTGTAAAAATTGTATAATTTCGATTTATACTTATTTGCGATATTTACAATGTAATTATTACTGAGATATTGATACCTATGCATTTTTTTTCATGCTAAATTGAATGAAATGGAAAATCAAGTCTGTAAAACAAATATTTATGAAGAATACTGTTAAAAATATGTAGGAAACAATATCTAACATGACTAGATAGCAGTCTCAGGAGCGTAAATATAAGATAGTACTTTTCAAAGATAAAAGCACCTTATAACTATTTCGCTATTAGTCCAATTGATTTGATTTTAATTTCATTCAATAAACCGTAAAAACATTTAAAACATTTTCTTATGAAACGCATAAAATATTTTAAAGCACTTTGTAAATATTAAATAAAATTGTTTTTAGAAAATCGAAGCACTTGGCAGCTACACGATTTTTATATTTAAAGAACAAAGAGAAACAACTGCATTTGTCCATTTTTCACAAAAATGGCGATAAGATCACTTTCTGTTGAATTTTTATGATTACTAAGGTTTGACAAATCAATAATCAACAATTCTCCACGAGAGTTGTTACACAGTGAAGATGTACGAAGTTGTGGAAAAATAATTTTTGCTCTCTCGCTTTCATCGTTTCCTTCTCAGAATCAGCTTTCATGGATATAAACCGTTCTTGCATTTGTTTTTGACGGTTTTCCCTTCAAAATGCAATTTTGATCTGGTGTTTTTTTTGTTTTTGTTTCTTAAGACGCTTGGACAAACCAAGCACGCCTGCAATTGGCCTTCGCGCGTTAGGTCAGGTTGCGCCTTTCGTTTGACAAGAAGGCACCGCAAGGGTGACTGAAAGTACATCTTAGCTCAGAGCACCCCGGATAGATGACAGTCGTGAAGCCATTTCCACAATTTTGACAAAGATCTGAAGGGGAAAGAAAGTTTCTCCAGATCCCAGTACTCATGATACTTCTCAGCGACTGACCACAAAAATTTCGATTTCACAAATTTTACAAGCACATGTACTCGATGGGTCACAGCGAAGTCGAGGATCGAACCCTGGCCTTTCCGAACCGGAGTCAGTTTCTCTAACCGCTGGACTATCACGGCCCTATGGATTTAAATGGATAACCACTGGGATACCATAGTTCAGTGGATTTTTTTAAAATTGAGTTACTAGTTACTGACATACCTAAGTACCTAGTACATGCGATGGCTAAGACCGAGTACCTGCAGTGTACTCGGTGGATGTTAGTGGAGTTGAGAGTTCTAACCCCAGCCCTTCCGAACAGGAATCCGATTCACTAACCAGTGAACTTCACGGCCCTGCACCATTGGTCTGCCACGGCCCACTGGATTTTTTCTCAATTGAATAACTGGTTACTAACATAGAGTTTTTATTCCGACCAAAACTAATCAAAGGAGACTAGTTGATATGTATGCCTATTTTGTTTCTTTGTAAGAATGCATGAATGTTATGGTTAGTATAAATTAGGTGTCTCTGAATCTAATTTTTATTTTCTTTCTCTTAGAAATCATCAGCTCAGAAGGATATTGTTCTCCAAATGAATTAGAGACATGCTTAACAGTTTTAAAATCTGTAGCTAAAAGTGATGATTTAGCTTTAGCCGCTACTAAGCACGAGCTTGAGCTTGTATGTAGGTAAGAATGATCACTCTAACATTGATTTAAAACAGTTTGATTTAAATTATCTTGATTTAAATCAAGATTTAAATTAACTGTTCTTTTAACCCTTTACAGAACAGCAAAATTCAATTAAATTTCAATTAGTCAAGCAGCACATCATGAAAGTGCCATCTTAGACGCTGCGTTCTAAGTGAAGTGACATACTTCTCTCTGTCTTCGGTTGTTAATATAATAGTGGTTGCTAAACATTTAAAAACAATTATTTTAATATTTCTAGTGATTTGCAACATTTGTAGAATTAATGTTTCCAGACTGGCTACACTGCACTGGAAAAGGAAAAAATTTAATTATTGGTTTAAATGAAATTATTATTTTATAAGGAATAATCAATTTAAAAATTTATAAAGCATTTTAAAATAGTATTGTTTAGATTTCTACCACATTTATTTGTTTTAAAATGAATGGTAAATATATTGCAGTGTTAAGCAAAATCAAGCAAAATTAATCAATAAGCAAAATTGCATTTACTAGTATCTAGCGTGTAATAAATTGCAACACTTTTAAAGTGGCTTTTTAAAAAAATATTTACTTGACTTAATACAGTTTTTTATACATGTGCAAAAAGTTATTTTTTTAAAATATGAATATTTTCGCTATAATTATGGTAATGACCAACCAAAACCCAGTTTTAAAATAGAATTTTCTGAACCATACCTTATTTTAAAGCTGAAAATATCTAACTGAATTAAAGTCGAAACAACATTTAAAGGAAATTATCTTAACGTTAATATATTTGGTAATCTTATTGATTTGCATTTAGTTAGTATACTGAAAGTTAAATAATCAATTGTAGACAAATGCATTTATTTGTTTTATCTGAACTTAAACACACCGGTGCATAAAATTAAGCTATTTATATATCTGTTTAATATTTTTATCTATTGTAGTAGCTAAAATCATTTTCAATTAAATTAATAAATTCAAGAATTAAATTAAAAAGCAAACGTATCTTCATCACTTTCAATACAAAATTAAAATCTTCGGCAAGAGTTTGTAGCTATTCGTTCACTGTTGCAAAAATGTAATATATTTTGTAGTTATGTAAAAAGTACCTTGGATAAAAGGAAAGAAGTAAATCATTTATTCTCTGGTTAAACTGATATTTTTGAATGTTTGCTACCACTTTACTTTTAAAATAACGCAAGTGCCTGATTTCAAATCAAAATATAGGTAGATTTACATTATTAACAAATTATAATGTACAGTACAGTGATTCTCAACTATTGTGGCACTTTTGTGTGCCGCCGCGTATTAGAAATGATACAATAATAATTATAATGATTTTTTTTATTACGAGTAAAGTTTAAATTAAAGATATATATATATATATACTAATGTTAGTGGACTAACAAAGTTGTGAATGTCTAGTTTCCACCAAACAAAAGGTGCCAGTCTGTTCAGATATTTAGTAAAGAAGTATGGGCTGAAGGTTTACGATAGCTCCCAGTTTTAGCTAATTCACCCCAAAAATGTTTATTTTATTGTAAATTAATGATATGGCGACCAACTTAGCGAGCTTAACAACAATAGCCAATTTACAGTAGACAATAAAATATCTATATCTGGCATCATATGATTAAATATAATTTACAAAAAGTAATTTTTAGTTAACATAAAAGTTAATATAAAATCAAAAACATCAATACACTGTTTCGAATACGCACGAACAGCCAGTTCATAATGGCACTCCAAGCTGCATAAAATGACATTTTTGTTCATGACTTGCTATGCAATTCTAAATTCTTAGAATGAGACCATTACTTCCCCTCCAGTTTGTAACCGTTTTGCTGAATCGCCCTTAATAATACTGGCCCATGTCTGAATAAAAGATTCATTTGTATTGCGCCATTTCATATTTTTGTTTCATTGAATATGCCCGTGTCTTTAACGAAATGTCTTAAACTATTCACAGAAAATTACAGAAAGGTGTGAAATGCATTGATGATCACAGCGCCCGTTGTTTTAACTCTGCTCAACTCCGAGAATCTAGACAAGTCATCGAAGATCTCTGCATCGAAGGAGAACTTCAAAAAGGTATTTTTTATTGATTTTCTAGTTAAAATATCATAAAATTAATGTAAGGTCTTCATATTACAAATCAAATTTCGAATAAATAATGCAAGTCTTCATATAGAAATCAAATTTCTAACATATAATGCATGTCTTCATAAATGAATCAAATTTCTAATAAATAATGCATGTCTTCATAAAATCAAATTTCTAACAAATAATGAGTGTTTTCATATATAAATCAAATTTCTAACGAATAATGCATGTCTTCATATAGAAATCAAGTTTCTAATATATAATGCATGTCTTCATAAATGAATCAAATTTCTAATGAATAATGCATGTCTTCATAAAATCAAATTTCTAACAAATAATGCGTGTTTTCATGTATAAATCAAATTTCTAATGAATAATGCATGCCTTTATATAGAAATCAAGTTTCTAATATATAATGCATGTCTTCATAAATGAATTATTTCTAATGAATAATGCATGTTTTTATATAGAAATCAAGTTTCTAATATATAATGCATGTCTTCATAAATGAATTATTTCTAATGAATAATGCATGTCTTCACAGACATGATTTGTTACAAGGTTAGAATTTCGAAGAGATTGTCTCATTTTAGAACAAATTTTAATCAGAATGTAGAATCCAGATTCTTAATTGCTAATAAAAATTCTTTTTACCCGAACCAGGGCTCGAAAAACCGCCCGTCCGCCTGTCCTCGGCGGTCAAAAATTCCCCGCGGACAACGAATTTCTCGAATCCGACGTCCGCGCGGACGGCCATTTTCCCGTTAATGTTNAGTGGCCACCCTTTATATTTATGGATGCTCGCAGAGAGGGGAAATGACCAGAAGGGTGATCCTTGACTCGCGAGCATACCACCCCTAGATTTATACCTAAATTTCTTTTGCCACTCTTACTTCATCGCTACCATCATATATTAGGACTTATCGCTTTTAGTATAAACTAATTTGTGACTTCCGCTTCTGCGTTTTCGCTCGCCACTCTACTCATCACTGCATCGCCACCATTACAGGCGCCCACGGGCACTATCTCAGATGGAAAAGTCAATTGTCCGCTTCGCGGACAGGCACTTTGTATGCTACACCAGTTCAAGTTCAAGTTTACGGGAAGTCTTAAACAAGTTCCTTCAACAAAAGATGTTTATAAGGGTAAGAGTAGTTTTAAAAAAGAAACTTTCACACATTAAACACGATGTAAGTGCGAAATGGATATTTTCAGGACAATTTAAGAAAAATAAATAAATAAATAATATATATATATACATACCTGCCAACTTTTACGCATTTGGCGTAAAATGTTATTTTTATATTTAAAGTGGTAGTAAATATATACTATTTTTTCTTTTATAAGATTAATTTTAAAATGATTTTGATTCCCAATATTTTTAAAAAAATTAAGCATATATATTTAAATGTATTATTATCATACTTGTCAGTTAAAGCTTTTTCAGTTACAACGTATTTATTTACTTGCAATTGAAATATTAATTCCATTTTACTACCACTAGGAAAAATTATATTAGAGGGGATTATTAGTTGGCAAGTATGTATATATACAATTAATAAAAAGTTTGGATTTCTTTTGTCATTAACAATGAGTTTACTTATTTACATTTTCAATAGTTTTATATGTTTAAAAATTATCATGTACTTTATGGATGAAAACTTTGAACATCTTTTATGGTTAAAACATTAATAAACACTTTATCGAACAAATACTTATGTCAAATGCAGCAATATCTGTTTTATTATAAAAGATAGTTTGCACAAAGTATTTTAAATTGTTTCTTTTAATTTTACTTCTCAAAATCAATTTTAAAAAGTAAGAATTCTCTTTTTGTAACCAAAATATCGAGCGAAATTAAAACATTAAATAAAACTTCCACTTGGCTCGAAATGAAGAGATATACCCATTCACGTCGCCAACAATTTAACTTATCCGCCAATAAAATGATAGGGAATGACAAAGTAACGTTCTCATCGATTATCGGTTTAAATGATAAAATTGCTTCAGAGAGCTTAGATAAAACTTATCCAATTAATCGATAACATTCTTGTTGAAATTCTAAGGACAGCTAAAACGAAAAGTTAAATTAAACAACTGCTGAAAATAAATTACTATTGTATTGTGTTAGTAGTGTTAAGTAAACGGTAATTTTAGCGTGCCATTATTGGCGTAATTTGTAATTTTTATGAATAAAATGAAGCTCCACGACAAAATTAGAACGATAAGTTATAATTGTTATGAACAAAATGAGCACCTTGGCAAAATTAGGGAGCCAATTTGCAATTTTTATGAACACAATAAGAACCACAACAAAAACTAGAAGTTAGATAAACTATAATTATATAAAATACAGAGTTTTCATAGAGTTTTATTCCTTTTGTGGTAAAAATTAAAATTATTCTTAATCAATTTTATAAATCCAATAATGAAATAGAAAAGCAGAAACTTTACTATCACTTTAAACATAAAATCTTTGGGAAAATCCGAAAAAGTTAGCCGTTATGCATCTGTTCACAGTCATTTTTCTTGACAATAATGAAGAGCTTAGTGGATGAAACAGGAAAGTGACATCTTCGGAGTGGATAAGCAATGAAGAAGAAAAAAAGTAATATCCGAACTACTTCATGATAGATCTATTAGAAGGCGAGATTAATATTTTTTTTGTCCTATTTTATTTACCACGTTCTAGTTTTGAAAGAAAAATCATGCAAGCATTATCAAAAGTAAAGGGAAATCTTTTACATTAAACACACCCATTATTGTTGCTACCACTTATTGTTGTTTTCCCTAATTAATTAATACCTTGAAAATGTCACTTACCTGCTTCATCGACTAAATACTTCCAATGTGTTGTTAAATTAAAATTAAGAATTAATCAGTACACTCTTTTGATATTATCTATCGTCCTTTTAAAAAGATAGATAATTTTATTTAAAAAAAATAAGAAAGTTATAGCACGAAAAATTCATTAATAAAATTCATTTTGGAAAAAAGATAGTTTTGTTTACCATATTTATTACATTATTAATATATAAATATTTAAAATTGGATCTGAACTCGAAGCAGAGTGTCGTATATGCTGTGTGGTAAGTAGATGGTATAAATAAATATGGTCTACCAATTTTTTTTCTTCTTCATGTAAGTGTTTCGTATAAACATATATCACTGTTAGCGACTGCATATAATGTTTGACTACCAATTCTCTATAAGCTAGGCCTTTTTGTAAAAATATATGAAGCTGTGGGTAATTTTATTTCTTAATGCCATATTTTTTATTCTTTTAAACTTATTTTCCACACTACTATATGTAAATGATTTAAGAGTTCATATGCAACGATACCTTTTTACAGTTCTCTCGTTGTGAGGCTTTTAAAATGTTGACAAAATTACCAAAAATTCTGAAGAATTTAGATTTTGAATCTCTACCCCTCTATAAAATATTTTCCAAAAAGCGTAGTAGTTGGCAGGCATGTTAATGGTTTAACTACAATAATTCCGAACTACTGTTGCGCTACATATTTTCATTATGAAAAATGTGTAAACGGAACGATTACTACACTGTACGAACTATGCATTATAAAGTAATAATTGTTACTTTATATTTTCTGTAACTTTAGTGACTGAATTTTTTTTCTTCCTAATATTAGATTTTCTACTGATTGTAATTTCATTCGTAGAAATTATATACCAAGTTTTAACTTAATTTTTAAACAACAAATAAATTTAATGAGCGATATTTTACATATTTCCAAAGAAATAAATTCAAAATTTTAGTATTATAATAAGTAGTAAGTATTTTAATTTTTTTAGTAATTTTTTTCAACTTCAAGGTAATTTGTACGAATCAAAATTTGTAAGATTTACTTAAACCGGATCGGTTTAAGAAAATCTTTCAATTTTTTTTATTGTTTTAAAAAAAATTATTCCTCTTTTGAATGATGCAAAATTTATGCTTTTAATATCTATTTCAGAAATTATAAATTTGTATTTTTATTAATATAATGGATGTTGAAACTTTAAATGCATCTTTTTCCATAGTCAGTTTATTACTAATTTTTGTTTGTTTGACAATTTTAAATTTATATAT
Organism: Parasteatoda tepidariorum; assembly: GCF_043381705.1. Taxonomy (NCBI): domain Eukaryota; kingdom Metazoa; phylum Arthropoda; class Arachnida; order Araneae; family Theridiidae; genus Parasteatoda; species Parasteatoda tepidariorum. The sequence continues at coordinate 30,606,662 of NC_092212.1, read as the reverse complement.
TTCAAATCTATTTCAGGTAATTACATGAAATTTGGGACATCCATTTCTCAGATAATTTTTTTAAAACTGTCTTCATGAAATTGAATAAATTTATTAACATTATGCGGTCCGCATATATTTAGTGATAAGTTTACCATGTGTGTAACTTGCTCCGCTTTGTAAAATAGTATTTTCTAGTGGTAGCGAAATTTAAGTTACTTTTAGTTTAGTATTTTTCATTATAGGTCATTTTTTCACCACTAAATAACAAAAATTATAAGAATCATATAAAATGTAACGTTAAAGCATCAAACTACTGGTTACTATATTAAAAACTAGGCGTAACTATCTTTCTTCAACGAATTTTACTATATAATTTGCTACCACTTTATTAAAACTATTCCAGAAAGCGGAGCAGTTGGCATCCCTGTACTCTATTGTCCCTTGACAAAATGTCACATGAATATCAGGATGCAACGCGCGACATCTATGTGTTGTCACCGGCCACTAACGTTTGACTTGGACATGGCACCAACATGTTGTCACCGGCTGTTAGTGTATGGTTTGCGTATGGCACCAAAGTGTTGTCACCGGCAGCTAACGTTTGGTTTTCACGTGACAACATGTTGCTGTCACCGGACATGAAAGTGTTAAGATTAGTGTACATAAATTTTGAAACAAATAATGTAGGATGGAAAACTGAAGTTTTCACCTTGAAATGTTTATTTTTTTAAAAATTATGTGCCAAAAAGGAAGACCAATTAAAATATGATTATTTATATACAAAATAACAGCAAAATTAGGCGTTTTAACCCTTTCGCGCCGACTGTCACAAATACGTGACAGCATAAAACCGTATCAATCAGGGTAAAAAGATAAAACTGGTAATCAAAGTAATTCTTTAGCAGTTTATTTGTGGGCGGAGTTATAATTGTTTGATTTATTTAATTCACCATTACTTTGTTCAAAATAAAACTATTTAGTTATACTTTGATCTAACATTGATTATATATATGATTAAATTAGCAATAATTAAAGTAAAAGCAAAGTATGTAAGTCAAATTAGCAACGACTACATTTAAGTTACCGTTTTTTATTTAATTACATCCTGATTCTGATTTTGTACGTATGCTTATTTGAATCACCCGTCCCCAAGGGGTTAAAGCATAATTGTATAATTTATACCAAAAATTCAAATATCGTTTTTTTTAAAGTTTTAAAAGTAAATTTTGTTAAACACGCCTCGAAAGATTTAAAAGCCTTTTCAAACACTTATAATATGATAAAACAGCACAAAAACAATGAACTGCATGTACTTGAAGTTTTAAAAATTTACCTCGAACCCCATAAACACGATTATCATCGTTAACTGAAAATAGTTCAACAAAAATTAGCTCTATAAGAGCACGAATAAATTTAATAGTTTAATTTAACGATAAAATGGCGTCTAAGTATACACACAACTTAGCAAAGTACTCGCAAATATTATAATGCATGCTCTCCTGTGATTATGAAAATAAATATAAACAAAGGGAATCCACTAGTAACATGACCATTTTTCATTTTAATCCTTTTATAACGAAACTATACTTGTAATTCGTAATTCATGGAAAAAGTGGGTCGATAAATATGTGAGGGGGGTTTCTTATTCCACTCGAAATTCTTTCATTAAGATCTTCATTCGAGTGTTCCTTTATTTGCCGGAAGTAAATAAATCCCATATAAATTGCCTCCTAAGCAGCCATGGGAAATCTCTCGCATACTGAAGAGCTTAAATGTATGGGTTTTGGAATAAAAAAAAATGTCAAGGATGTACTTAAAGGAAAACAGTTCTAGAGTTTTGGATTTTTTTTAGGGTAATGTATTTAATTCAGACTATAAGTTCTGGGAACAATCTTATTTAATAGAGAAGTTTTAAAACTTCTATACGAAATATTGTTAAGTTCAAAATTTTAATACTAGAAGAGTATTAAACTTGAAAAAAGGTTTCATTCTTAAATTATTAAAAGGTAAATTTCTCGCTGAAATGTTACAGATTCCAAATTAAACAAAAATATATATAATGATTTAGACTTTTTTCGCTTTGTGGGTTCTTCTTGTTTTAATGATGATTCTTGGTTAAGTGAATTTAAATTGAAGTTACCTTTTTCTACCATTAGATTTCGATCCTTAAAAAATTCATATGAAACGAGCCACTTTATACTAGACATTTCACTGAAATGTCAATTTGCTTTGAACTGTGGATAAATTTTTTCGAGTGGTAGTCTTTCAATGTCTGATTCATTCTTATTCTGCTACATTCGGTTTACAGGCTTTTATTCACCACCAGAGATGCCAACTTCTCCGGACAGTTCAAAATAATTAAAAAAGCGGTAAATAAAAGTAAATTTTGCGACTATTTAACTTTTTTTTGCTCGCTTTTTAAAGGGTATAGCATGACATAAATATCCTAGTCCTAGTGTTTTGATTTTATTGGGTACCTGGGCCGCGAAGCGGCCCCTATCCCATTCATCTGGAATTTTATAACAGTTTTGGTTGAGCAATGAGGTGAGCAGTCAATGGAGTTGCTTTTACATAAATATCATAAAGTGGTGAATTATTTAAGCCTACGAAGTATTTAGAAATAGTGGTGGATAAAAATCTACTAAATTAAATTTATTAAACTAAGAATCACAATTGATACACTACCACTTTAAAATATATATTTATTTGCTGTCAGGAACAAGTTGGCATCTCTGCACCACTACTGGTTTTTATTCACTAAATAATACTGAAGCTTATGTGAAGCGCCACTTTTTGGTATTGGCTGGAAGATGTTTCCTACTGATAGCAAAATGTATACTTTAATATTTATTTATCTGTTTTGTAAAAGTAATTTTAAAAGATTTTGATCACCACTAACGTTTTATTTTTTTATAACCGTCGTTGAAAGCCGGCCCAATTTTTGGGTTTACGACCAGTATTGTTCACCTCCACCCCATAGCCTTGTAATTTTGAACCCAATCCAGAAGACAATGGAACTCCTGGATCAAGCGTTGAGAGAAATTTGCTTTCGTGGTGGACTTTTTGATGGAACCTATTCGCATTTTTGATGGAACTTACTCGCATAAAGAGGAACACCACGATTAGCCTGATAGCAAAGGGACTCTAATCAATTATACGTCTACCACTGAGGATATTTCACGTCAGCACTGTAGCTGGTGCAAGCTGGATTCGGATTCGTATAGACCAGCCATCGCTGGGATTCGGTTCACCTCATTGGAAGGCGAGCGCTCTATCCCTTCAATTTGACAAAGGTTTATAACCCAAAATTGAGCACACAAGTTTACAAATGTATGTAATTCCAATAAATAAATACAGCAAAACCCTGTTGAGCCTTTTAAAAAGTTAATAAAATTAATCGAAAATCTAAAAATTTTAGTTGTAAGTTCTCTAGCGTTTTTTTAAAAATTATTTTGCCTCATCCGGAGCAATTGGCATCCCTGCATAAGAGTATTAAATCATTTTTACAAGGGAACAAATCATACATTAAATCATTAACTTCGCTCTCAATAGAAGATATACTACTTTCAAAAAGTGGAGAAAGTTGACAACTCTACCAATGGGAAAAGGACTTCATCGCGGAGCTAATAACAATTTGATAACAGTCACGATTAAAAGAAATGGTAGTCTAGTTATTTGAATAGCAATTTACTTGTTTAAAGGATGAGCTTCGACTTATTTTATTTCTGAATACATTTATTTCAAAATAGAAATTATAAAACTGATTAAATTATAGATTTAAACGTTAAATCCTTCTAAAGTGTTTTAGTTAAAAGTAAAAGTAAAGTTCTTTATATTTATATTAACGTTACCACTTCCTATGTATTTCTCTGATTCCCGTCAACCCTTAAAAAGTTTACAGCTTTTTAAATGTGAAACAAATCTTATATCAGTAATCATTTCAAAAACGAATTATTTTAAAACTGAAATCAAGAAATTAGAATAAATAGCTACTAGATTTAAGATTATAAGAAAGTAAATATTATTTAAAAAATACATGAATTAATTATTCTGGAAAACAGTATCAAAAAGCAATCTTAATCATCCACCAATAACTTAATTTATTGGTAAGTACAAATTAATATCATATTTTTAAAATTAAATCATTTGTATAGTGCCTTAAGAATAAAAATGGACCACACAGAGTAACTTTTGATTAAAAGATAGATTGATTTCTATGTAACCACCACTAAATTGTTTTTTTTTCAAAGAAAGTATATATATGCATACAAATTCCAGTTTTTAATCCGATTAACGTGTGTTAAAATAAAAAATATATTTTAGCAGTATCCTTAATTTACAATCAATACTAAATTTTTTCAAGGACCACGGAACTCTGTCAAAGTTTAATTTTCAATTCCCAACCAGAAGATGGAGTAGTTAGCATCTCTTCTGTACCGCAGAAGGACTAAAGATACAAACCTATATTTAATTTTCCGTTTAACCATACCCTCCAACTTATGAGGATTTTGAAAATAATTCTTTCTAGTGGTAGCGAACCAAAGTAGAAATTTTTAAAGCATCTCTCATAAAACTTTTATCAGAACTTAAGTATCTAGCCATATGGCCTGCACCTTTATAAGTAATAGTGGACAAGTTACGCAAAAACTAATTTTTTTTTAAATATTAAGACATTAATTTTGCTACCGTCAGAAAAGAAGATTTCTGAAACTACGGAAATTCCGTAGCAGTTGGAGGGTATGGTTTGACTATCTACTATACCAGCAATTCGGCTGATAGTTTATTAGAAATTCGTAATGATTTGCTTTAAACCAAAGATTTTATAAAATATTGGAGACTTAAAAATTAAAACATGTTGAATTTTAGAAAAATCAGCTGACACCTTAAAAGGTTTACTCTGATATAATTGGGTATAATATAAAAAAAAAAAACACAGCTACTTCCACTTAGTAGGAATAACATTTACCATGACGCAATGCTAAATTCTATGCCACTATCCACATAAATCAATTATTAATCAAAAATCGAATATCAATTACTTTTCTTTATAATGCAATAAAATCTGGCGAGCAGCTATTTAAACGATCAAACACTTCGTTTGTTTATTTGTGGCTTGAAGTTAGGCTCGCAGAAAATGCCGTTCATGGGTTAAATTTAGTAGGAATAACACAACCTGTGACGTAGGCTATAGTATACCCAATTGTCAATGCACCATTGCCGAATGAATAGAACATGGCCTTTGGCCATTAGTAAACATGGTCTTTGCCCATTAGCAAACATGGCTCATGGCCTCTGCTTACAAGCAAACAAGGCTTTTGCCCATTAGCAAACATGGCCTTTGCCCTATAGCAAATATGATTTTCGCGCATTCATCATGTAACAGTGAGGTAGATAAATTATATATAAAAAGATAAAAGTTAAGTACAGGAGAGATTATCGCAGTCTTTTTTTTGTTTAGTTTCTTTTATCAAGTTTATGACTTTTATTATTTTTATGCTAGTGAGAACCAAAACAATATGGAAAATGAAGGAAAACTGGATCCTACCACGTGATTTCCCGGCCAATAAAAATGTAGCGTACGTTTAACGCAACCTTGTTGGATGTCGCATAAGAAGTTATACCTGCCAACTTTTAATCCCTCTCATTATCATTTTCCCAGTGGTATTAAAATGGAATTAAAACTTCAATTTTCTGCAAACAAATATGTTGTATTTGAGAAAACTTAAGTTGACAAGCATGATTGTAACGCATATTAATATATGTGTTTAATTTTTGTAAGAATAGTGGTGAACAAAATCATCCAAAAATTAAGTTTATAAAAGAAAAAATAGTATATATTTACTACCACTTTAAATATGAAAATAAAATCTTCCGCAAAATCCGGAAGAGTTGGTAGGTAAGTGTAACTTCAATAATGACTTTTTCAAATATTTCTTTTATCAACTTTTTTTCTAATATTTCTTTTATAATTAACTTTTTAATTGTATATACTTCACAAATGTAATACTATATCATTTTACTTTTAAATGTATATACTTCTAAGAAATAAATATTTTAAAAGAGATTCTTAGGAAAGTGTGTGAAATTGAGTATTGGATTAAAGGTTTTCATGTTTCATTAAAACGTTGATTGGTTCTCAAATTAAAATTTTGCGATTTATTAAAATGTGACTTTTTTTTCTCGAAAATTATATTATAAAATGAAGAGGTTGGACAAAATATATGGAAACTAATTCTGTGTAAATAATCTTTTAGCAAAAAATTTTTTGGGAAAGTTTTACTGAACACAATATGAAAAATCATTCTGGAAGCTTTTATAAATTGTGTCCTTTTTTCAAAAGCGAAATTTGGCTTTCGCGCATTCATCATGTAACTGTGAGGTAGATAAATTATGTATAAAAAGATAAAAGTAGTTCGGTACAGGAGAGGTTATAGCAATTCTTTTTTGCTTAGTTAAGGTTGGATTAATAATGGATGAGTTCAATATTAGGTATTGAAGTCTTGAATATGCCTTATCACTGAAAGTGGAGGCCAAAATCAGTCTAACATCTCTGTCTCTTTTAGCTTCTGGTGCTGAAAAATTTCATCAATTTTATCTTGCACTATTAGGTTTTGTAAAAAATAAATGGCTCAATCTCATCGAGACAAGTGATTCATAAATGTATTCGAAGAAAATGAAGTTTAATGTTTGTTTGATCACGTCATATAAATGTCCATTCAAAGTACAATAATATAATTTTTGTTTTATTTGGAAATAAATAAATGAAACTATTAGAATTCCATTCACTTATAGTTTAAGTAATCTGGTTACCTTGATTGCATAAACCTGTAAGTATATATTATTGAATGTTATTATGAAAGGGTTGATTTTGTTACGTGCTTACCCAATCTTTTTACTTTAAGATCTTTGTTTTACCATTTGCTTAATAACCATAAACCATTTTGCTTAAATATGTTCGGCGAGGTCAAATTGCTCTGCTTTGTAAATATATATTTTCCAGTGGTAACGAAATTTAAGCCATTTTTTTTTTATTGTTTATCAAAATAAGTAATTTTGCTTCATCGCTATTACATATCAATAATTCTAAGTATAATGAAAGGCAATTCCTTCTGGAGTAGCGTCGTTGCTCTTTTGGTATCGCTGCAAGCCTGCATGGGCCGCATCTTTTAAATTTTCTCTTAGACGAGCATCCTCTCTATAATAATAACAATTAGTCCGATATTTAAACTTTTAAAAAAATTTGTAATAGTGGTATGCAAAAAATTTTTTTTTTATTGATTGCGAAAAAATTATACGTAATAGTGAGGTTCTTGGTTTTACAATTAAACTAACTCTTATTGTCTTTTCAATCTTGTTTTATGCGAAATATAATGATGCACAACAAAACTAATTCAGATATGAGTTTCATTTGTAAAAATTAAAAGCTTTTTTAAATTCCAATTAACTGACAATATAAATTTTTTTCAAATATTTCTTTTATAATTAACTTTTTAATTGTATATACTTTACAAATGAAATACTATATCATTTTACTTTTAATTGTATATACTTCTAAGAAATAAATATTTTAGAACAGAAGTTTTGGGTTCTTAGAAAAGTGTGTAAAATTGAGTATTGGATTAAAGGTTTTCATGTCTATTTAAAGCGTTGATTGATTCTCAAATTAAAATTTTGCGCTTTATTAAAATTTGATTTTTTTCAGTAAAATTTTGTAATAAGATTTCAAAATGATTGAGTCGAAATCAACGGTTTTAAAATTGTTGATAGTAATTCTTAAAGAAAGTTATTAACTTCCTCTCTATATTTCGGTCGAACTAAATTTTGTTTAAGCTAATATGACACCATTTCTAAGAAGGCTCAAGTTTTATCTTTCAAATAGCGCCAACAGTTTTGTCATGCAAAATTTCCTACTAAAATAATTATTGTTTACGTAAAGTTTGTACAGAAGTATTTCCATATTTTTTTCCAGCTCTTGTGAGATTTATTAACTGCATGTAAGAGTTATAATTTTTATGTTCATATAAGAAATGTGAACATTTCATGATGCCAACTGCTTCGGATTCAACGAAATATTTAAAGAAATGATAGAGAATTATAAACTAAAACTCCTAGATTTACGGTTCATAATTTCCATTTTTTTAAAAGGCTCAGCAAGACATAATTGAAATAAGGGGCGTTTTACGTAGGTCATTGAATTATTTTGTAGTAGTGGTGAGAAAAACCCTGTAAATCAAGTTTACTGTACCACGAATAATACATTAGATCACTACCATTACAAAATAGTTTTCCGTAGTTCGCAGTGAGTTGGTTCGCAGTGACTCTGCATCTGATTATAGTTAACACGTTGAGCACCATTGGTGGCTGACACTGGACTTTTCATTTAGGCCACGTCAACCACCGGTGAGGGGTGACACTGAAATTACATTTAGACCGCGTCAACCACCGGTGGCTGACACTGAAATTTCATTTAGGCTGCGTCAACCACCGGTGGCTGACACTGAAATTACATTTTGGCTGGGTCTGCCACCGCTTGCTGACACTGACCTTTCACATAGGCCGCGAAAAACAGCTGGCTGACTGCATATAACATGATATAGAACTATAAAATTTACTCTCTTTTATAGAATTGCAGAAAATTTATTCAAAACTAGCCGCCTAAGGCTGTCAGCTGTCCGCCACGCTAAAGGTTTT
>NC_092212.1:30545953-30597489 GCF_043381705.1 Parasteatoda tepidariorum | reverse complement strand
GGCTACTTGGCACCCTTGAGGCACCGGCAGGGACGGCTACGCCGGAACTGTACGGACCTCCTGGGAGCCCTGTAGTTCCCAACACGGTTAGGTGTTGCGACCTAAAAGATGATATGGATGCAGCAAACAACGGAAAGTTAGATGTCACCAAGATTAGGGAATACAGCGATAGTATTAAATTCCAACTTTTAGATGAGGTTAAGGAAGATTCCGTTAAAAATGCATTTCTTCAATTGCATAGCTGCATAGAAGTGCTTATCAGACAAATTACTATTCAAGGAGATAGTATTAGTAAAATGAAACAGATAATTACCGGCAAAGAATTAGGATATTTGGAGGATATTAAGGCAGGAAACGGTTTTAATAGCCCCAAAAAACAAAAAAGCACTAAACAAATTAAACCATCTTTCTCTAAGACAAAAATAATACCCCCGAGAGAGCAGGTTATACCATTATCCAATAAATTTAGCCCCCTTGAGGTTGAAAACATAAATATCGTTGATAATGAAGAAATGATAGTCGATAACTCCAAAATCGCTAGCAACAAAAGAAAAGCTTCTCCCGAAAAAGGAAATAATAATGAAATCAAAAGGCTAGCCGTTATGGAAGAAAACGAAATATCAGCCATAAACGATAATGAAATTATAAATATAGATAACGCCAATATTGATAACGATAAAATTGATATTGATAATGAAAACTTAGACAATAACGCAGATACCTCTTTAAACGAAATTGATTTTACTGAAGTAAAAAGGAAAACTAGAAACCCCCCGATTATTGTCAGAGACGACAACTTTGTCTACTCACAATTCCAAGATGCAATGAAATCAATTAAAGTCCATGACTATGAGTGCAAAAATAGTCAGGAAAATATGATTATAAAACCAAAGTCAGATGAAACACACCGTAGAATTAGGAAATATATGGAAGATAACAATATCGAACACTACTCGTACAGGCTACCAAATGAAAGGCATATGCGAGTGGTTATAAAAGATGTTCCATTTGATTATGGTGAAGGAAATTTACTTGCGTATTTGGCAACAGAATACCCAGTCGAAAGCGTAAAACAAATGACAAAGAGACACAATGGTGTTATTAAAAAACTAACCTCTTACTTAGTCTCCTTAAGAAGAGAAAAGAATTTTAAAGACATATATCATATTACGCATGTTGGAAATTTGCGTGTTAAAGTGGAAGCTTACAGAACCCGACCTGGCCCGGCGCAATGCCACAGGTGCCAGGGTTTTTATCACTCAGCAGCTATGTGCCGATTGCATCCAAAATGCGTAAAATGCGGTAAAGACCATCTGACGGCAAACTGCACCAAAACTAGAGATGAAAAACCACATTGCTGCAATTGCGGCGGTGAACACCCAGCCAATTACCGAGGATGCCAAAAGTTCCCACAGGGGCCTAGGCAACAACAAAAAGAAAGAAAAAATAAGCCCCAAGAAAGGGTTTTTGAAAACAAAAGCTATGCAGATGCAGTTAAGAGACAACATAACACCGATATGCAGAAAACTGTGGAGGACGCAAAAGATATATTTACTAAACTAAATGATATTGTTAGCGTGTTAAACGGACTAAATGCAATACCTCTGCTCAGAAGAGCAGTAGAAAGAATCGAATTAGAGGAGCTAAACAAAAATAATGATGAATAAATCAATTAAAATTATGTTATGGAATGCGGATGGGATTATTAATAAATTTACTGAATTCAGTAATTTCATTTATGAGCATAAAATAGACATTGCCTTAGTGACCGAAACTCATACAAACGCCTCAAATAGGTTAACCTTAGCAAATTATCATACCTATAAGACCGATAGGACTGTATGTAGAGGCGGAGGCACGGCTATCTTTGTTAAAAGAAGCTATAACTCAGTTCAATATAGCAATAGTACTGGTCAACATCACGAGGAAACCTCCATTCTTCTCTACCAAAATGATAAGACTGCATACAAATTCACTGCTTTTTATAACAAACCCGGCCACACCATTAGGGATGATACCATAAAATCGCTTATTCCTCCAAACATTAAGTGTATTATCGGAGGTGATCTAAACGCCAAGAATACATCCTGGGGATGCCGCACAAATAACCAAAACGGCAAGGAACTTTATAAAATTATAGCAGATAATAACCTGACGGTTATTGCACCCACTGATCACACGTACTTCCCGTACGTACCAAACAAAAGATCAGACTTACTAGATTTTTTCATCACAAATTCTAATACTCCAATGAGCTGCCATACAATCACTGAGCTTACCAGCGACCATGTACCTGTAATAGCCACACTCGGAGACACCATCCAAGACACCCCAATCATGATCAGCAATACTAACTGGAATATCTTTCACAATATTTTAGCCCTCGATGATAATGATTATACCATAAATGACTTAAACGACATAGAGCCCACAATACGGCTACTAACTGATAAAATACAGGCCGCTCACTCAGAGGCAACAAAAGTTATGGCCAGCAAAAAGAATTACATGGCACTGCCACAACACCTTAGAGAGGAAATAGGATATAAAAACTACATAAGGAAAAGATGGCAGAAAAATGGAGACCCAAAAGACAAACAAGAATTAAACAAGCTAACAAAAGTACTAAAGAGGAAATGCCAAAAGTATAGAAATGACAACTGGAATGATAAAATAGCAGAGCTCTGCACCGAAAATCAGACAATTTGGAGAATGGCAAAGTCACTGAAATCATCTAATAATAGGACTGTTAACAAACCAATTGTTGACAATAATCGTAATATCTATAGCGATAAAGATAAACTCACAATATTTGCCAACACAATTGAGAACCAATTTAAACTTAACCAACATCCAACTGATGTTGATGAAGAAGATAATATAAATAATATCTATGATGATTATCAGAAACACAAAATCCCCGGCCCTATAGACACAATCGACCAGGCGGACATAATCAACATTATAAACAAACTGAATAATAAGAAAGCGCCGGGCGAGGACAATGTTAATAATAAAATGATGAAACATTTGACAATTAACCAGATCAACGCTTTATGCAACATCTACAATGCTTGTTTAATGCATAACATCTTCCCAAACAACTGGAAGAATGCCACGATTATCTTAATAGCCAAGCCTGGGAAAGATAGCCGTATTGCCACCAATTTCAGACCAATAAGTCTCCTTCCAACTTTTGGGAAGATCCTTGAAAGACTACTGCTATGGAGGCTTATACCCCACATAAACTTCTTACCTGACCAACAGTTTGGATTCAGAAAAGATCTTTCAACCACCAAACAACTGATCAGACTAATAGATTTCATTAGCGATGGATTATATAAGCACGAAACCACAGCCCTTCTTATGCTAGACGTGGCCAAAGCTTTTGACCGCGTCTGGCATAAGGCACTTATAACCAAACTTATTAAGCAAAAGGTCCCAAATGCTTTTATTAATATCATCGATTCATATCTTAAGAATAGGACCTTTCAAATTAAACTAAATGATAAGTTATCTGATAAGAGGCCAATAAATGCGGGAGTCCCCCAAGGAAGCATCCTTGGGCCTCTTCTGTATCTAATTTATACTAGTGACTTTCCTATTTCAAATGATCACAACTATATGGTGGCTTTTTACGCCGATGATACGGCAATCGCCATTAGATCAATAAACCCTAATCACGCAGCTCAAAAGCTTAACGAGAATATGCCTGACATAGAAGAATGGTGCTCAAAAAATAAAATAGCAATTAACACCGACAAATCCAAACTTATGTTTATTAGAAGAAGGAAAAGAAGCAGACAGGTTACAAACAAAGTTTGCCTATTTTCCGATAACATTCCGGTCGTAAATAAAGCCGATTACCTGGGGCTCACCCTGAATCATAGGCTTAACTGGAATGACCACATTAGCAAAATCATTACAAAGTCACAAGCTGCTTTCGCCAGCATGCGACCCTTATTGAACTCTAGCTCAAAGCTACCATTAAATTTAAAAAGGCACCTTTATTTAAGTTGCATAAGACCGATTTTCACTTATGCATGCCCCGCATGGAACTGTATAACCAACACCCAGATCAAGAAATTGGAAACACTGCAAAATAAATTCCTCCGTAGGATCACTGGTGCCCCTTGGCAGATCCCAAATAAGTACATACGTAGAGATCTAAATATTGAGACAGTCCACGAATATATTAACCTAATGAGCGCTAGCTTTTTTCATAGTGCTAACAACACAAATACTGTGAATTACAAGAATATTATGGACAAAGAACTTATCCAAGATAGTAGGAGCCACAATCCTATTATTAACTTCCTGCTATCCGATGGTATACTCTCACGTACGTACAACAGATAAGGTTCTCCCCACACAAACATACACAACCATGACACTAGGCCTGACACTACAGCGATCCCGGGGAAGGAGCAACCCTGTAGGGTCCCATCTGGGCAAGCTGTAGGCCTATTAATTTCAGAACGATGAGCAACCCGGCACGAGCGGTGGACTACCGGGACGGCCGGGTCGTCGTACCAACAGAGAACCACAGATGTAAATACTGTAAATAAAGTATATATTTCCCCTCAATTATCCAGACTTGTACAAAAATTTTATTGTGCATATTTTATAAATTTTTAATTTCTCTATTCAATTGTATTTTACTTATCCAATTTATTTTCAATATTCATGATTTGAGCTGCTAGTGCAGACACTATAAGCCGCCAACTGCCTTGTACTCCTTTATTATCCTTTTCCAATGCCAATTATATCAGTCTCCCTAGGGCATAATATATCAGATGAAGAGGTCAAGTGCCCGCTCACGCGGGCAGGCACCTCACTAAATTCCAGATCGTCGTCGTCGTCATACATGTCTTGCGAAACCTTTTAAAGCTAGCAAATTCTGTCTAATTTGCAATTTTAGTTTGTAGTTTATAACAGTTAGGCCAGATGGGCAAGCCATGTAAAATTAGCGTGGCGTTCAACGTGTAAATCAACAACTTTGAAATAAAAACTCAATTGGTCAAGCGTAAAGTTTTATACCACTTTAATTATTGTCGAAGCTAGATTGGAATCTACGACATTAACAGAGATGCCAACTTTCTTTCTTTTGTGGGCAGTATTGGCAGTAAAATTTATGTATGATTCTTGTTTTAGCAAATTTGATTTAAAGTAATTCCACTAATCACTTCGTATCTATTACTCAGAAGCTTATACAAAACGCTAGTTGGTTCCAGTTATCACGTGGTAAGTCTTTTAAGATGTTGGAGAAACTACTCAAACAGGGTTCCCGCGGGCCTTGTAAATTTTAAAAAGTACCAACGAAAATTATGCAATGTCAATAATTTAATTTCTGTGTAATCACCTCTAAAAACTTTTTTCCAAAGAAAGTTTATATGCATAAAAATTCCAGCTTCTAACCCACTTAACGACATAGTGGTATGTTAAAATAAGAAATATCCGTTAGCATTCACCTTAACTTACTATGAATACTAAATTTTTTCAAGGACCGCGGAGCCCTGTCAAAGTTTAATTTTCAATACCCAATAAGAAGCTGGAGCAATTAGCACCTCTTCTGTACCGCGGAAGGGCTAAAGATACAAACCTATATTTAATTTTCAGTTTAACTGTCTACTATACCAGCAATGCGGTTGATAGTTTATTAGAAATTCCTAATGGTTTGCTTTTAACCAAAGATTTCATAAAATATTGGAGACTTAAAAATTAAAACAAGTGGAATTTTAGAAAAATCAGCTGACACCTTAAAAGATCCACTCTGATGTAATTCTCAAATGGAGCAAACATGGCCTTTGCCCATTAGCAAATATGGCCTTTGCCTACTATCAAACATGGCTCATGGCCTTTGTCCATTAGCAAACATGTCCTTTTCCCCTTAGCAAATATGACTTTCTCGCATTCATCATGTAACAGTAAGGTAGATAGATTATATATTAATAGATAAAAGTTAAGTACAGGAGAGGTTATCGCAGTTCTTTTTTGCTTACTTGTTAAGGTTGGATTAATAATGGATGAATTCAATATTAGGTATTGAAGTCTTGAATATGTCTTATCACTGAAAGTGGGAGCCAAAATCGATCTATTATATCTGTCTGTTTTAGCTTCTGGTGCTGCAAAATTTCATCAATTTTACCTTGCACTATCGGCTTTTGTCAAAAATAAATGACTCAATCTCTTCTAGACAAGTGATTCGCAAATGTATTCGAGAAAAAATAGCAGCAAAAAAAAGTGGTAACTAAAATATTAACATATATTAATTTGGTAGACTAATTTTACTTTTACATTAATGTTTGTCTGATCACGTCATATAAATGTTAATTCAAAGTACAATAATATAATTTTTGTTTTATTTAGAATTAAGTAAATGAAACTATTAGAAATCCATTCACTTATAGTTAAAATAATCTGGTTACCTTGATTAATAACTATTCCTGGAAGTATAAATTATTGACTGTTACTATGATAGGGTTGATTTTGTTACTAGCCTGCCGAATCTTTTTACTTTAAGCTCTTTGTTTTGTAACTAACAAGGGAAACTAGGGAAGTGTGACTCGCCAATTTTGAAATAAACTAGTGGGATGTATGCCTTATGAGGAATAATTTCAGGGGGCAACATTCGTTTCGGCCCATAGAAGGTCCTGTGATAAAAAAAATAATTCAATATAGAGTAATCGGTATTTTATTACTTCAATGCAGACTATTAGTTATTGTAATTATCTCATACTCCAATTAATTTTGTGGTACTTGCACGTACTATATAATGCATATTTATTGTCAAAATTGATTTCGAAAATTTTATGTATCTGTAGTTTTTCAGAAAAACCTGTTAGGTTAATTTAAAAAAAAAAAAAGAAAATATAACATAAAATTAAAAAAAAAAAAATTTCCGAAATTTTTTTCAAATTAATTGGAGTATGTAATTGCAAATCAATTAATTAATTACTAATAAATTAATAATTAGTTAATTTTTTAATTAATTAATTAACCTATTAATTACAAATTAATCGGAGTATGAAACAATTACAATAACTAATAGTCTGCATTGAAGTAATAAAATATCGATTACTCTATATATTGAATTATTTTTTTATCTCTCACAGGACCTTCTATGGGCCGAAACGAATGTTTCCCCCTAAAATTATTCCTCATAAGGCATACATCCCACTAGTTTATTTCAAAATTGGCGAGTCACACTTCCCTAGTTTCCCTTGTAAGAACCACTTTGCTTAAATATGATCGGCGAGGCCAAATTGCTCAGCTTTGTAAAAATATATTTTCCAGTGGTAACGAAAGTTTAGTCATTTTTTTGTTTATTTATCAAAATAAGTAATTTTGGTTTATCACTACATATCAATAATTCTAAGTATCATATGAAATGCAATTCTCATACTTGCCAACTTTTAATCTCTTCCCTTATGATTTTTCTCAGTGGTAGTAAAACGGAATTAAATTTTCTATTTTAAGCTAAGAAATACGTTGTTATTGAAAAAGCTTAACTTCACAGCCATGAGAATACACATATAAATTTATATGCTTAATTTCTTTAAGAATAATGGTGATCAAAATCATTTAAAAATTAAGTTTTTAAAAGAAAATGAAGTATATATTTATTCCCACTTTAAATATAAAATTTTACGCCAAATGCGTAAAAGTTGGTAGGTATAAGTTCTTTCCTGTATATCGCTGCATGCCTACATTGGCCGCATCTTTTAATTTCATCTGACAAATGAGCGTCTCCATAAGAAAAAACATTTTGTAATATCTTTAAAATTTTAAATTATATTAATAGTGGTACGCAAAAAAAATTTTTTTTTTGATTGTGATATAATTATACTTAATAGTGAGGTTCTTGGTTTTTACAATTAAACTAACTCTTACTGTCTTTTCACTCTTATTTTATCCGTAAATATATATAATGATGCACAACAAAACTAATTCAGGATGAGTTTCATTTGTAAAAACTAAAAGCTTCTTTTAAATTCTAATTAACTTACAATATAACTTTTTTTCAAATATTCTTTTATTATTATTAACTTTTTAAATGTATGTACTTTACAAAGTAATACTATATCATTTTACTTTTTAATTGTATATACTTCTAAGAAATAAATATTTTCGAAGAGAAGTTTCGGGTTCTTAGGACAGTGTGCAAAATTTAGTATTGAATTAAAGGTTTTCATGTCTATTTAAAACGTTGATTGGTTCTCAAATTAAAATTTCGCAACTAACTAAAATCTAATTTTTTTTTCTCTAAAATTATATTATAAAAAAAAGAGGTTCAGCAAAATATATGGAAACTCATTTTGGCTAAAAAATCTTTTAGCAGCAAATGTTTGGGAAAGTTTTACTGAACATAATATGAAAAATCATTCTGGAAGCTTTTATAAAATGGGTTCTTTTTTCAAATGCAAAATTTGACATCGACGAAATTGAGAACCAGAATTGAAAAGTTTTTTTTTTTTTACTTCCTATGATTGATTTTAAAATGATTGAGTCGAAATCATTTGTTTTAAAATTGCTGATAGTGATGCTAAAAGGAAGTTATTAACTTCCTCTCTTCATTTCGGTCGAACTGAATTTTGTATAAGCAAATATGACACCATTTCTAAGAAGGCTCAAGTTTCATCTTTCAACTAGCGCCAACAGTTTTGTCATGTAAAATTTCCTATTAAAATAAACATTATTTACGTAGAGTTAGTACAGAAGTGTTTTTATATTTTTTTCAGCCCTTGTAAGAGCTATTAACTGCATCTAAGTGTTATAATTTTTATGCTCATATAAGAAATTTGAAAACATTTCATCATAACACATACAGAGATGCCAATTGCTCCAGATTCAACAAAATATTTAAAGAAACGATAGATAATTATAAATTAAAATACCTAGATTTAAGGTTTATTTTATTATCCTTTTTTTTAAAAGGCTCAGCAAGACATAATTGGTCTGGTCTGTTTGGTCTAGCTGGGCTCCTCTGAGGCCAATAATGGCCTTTTCCCCATTCATCCTGCAATGAGAACATAAGCAAAAACAATAGACAGATTACATAGAGATGCCAACTTGCTCCGGACAGCAAATATATATATATTAAAGCGGTAGTTTATCAATTATGATTCTTGGTTTAATAAATTCAACTTAGTGGATTTTTATCCACCACTATTTCTAAATAATTCGTTGGCTTATAAGATTCACCACTTTCTGGTAAGTATGTTCTTCGACATCTTTTAAAAAAAAAGCAAAAATAGTCAAATATTTGCAACATTTACTTTATTGTTATTTACCGTTTTTTAATAATTTTAGCGTGTCCGGAGCAGTTGGCAACTCTGCATAAAATGCAACAAATAATGGCACATGTTAAGGTAGAGAGAACAATTAATGGCACTTCGCCATGGTAATAAGTAACAAATAATTGAATGTATAGAAAAGTTCAAGACATATTTACAAGTAGGGAAACAAAAACTACACAAAGGAAAAATATTTACAAATAACGGGAAAAATTAACAAATATTCGAATATTAACAATGAATAAGGTTAAGATCATAAAAAACTTTATTAACAAAAAAGTGTACCTCTGTTAAAGTAGAAGCCCCATTAAGTAAGTCTTTGATTTATTTAAAGGTAGTGGTCAGTAAAAACCCTGTAAATCGAGTTTACTGTACCAAGAATCATACATTAAAACACTACCACTAGAAAATAGTTATCCGAAGTGCGGAGCAAGTTAAATGGCAGTGTAAGCAGGTAGAATTTGTTTAATTTTGTCAGTACTTAAAAGCGTTCTTACACGTGCATCAGATCTTAAATGTATGCTGATTTATAAGTCGTAATAGTCAAAAAGATTCTTAATCAACAATTTTTTAGTCAAAACACAATTGTTCAAGCGTAAAGTTTTATGGCACCTTATACATATAAGGTGGTATAAAACTTTATATCGCGAATATATATTGTCGAAGCTGGATACGACATTAACAGAGATGCCAACTTTCTTCCTCTTGTGGGCAGTATTGGCAATAAAATTTTTATAAGATTCTCGCTTTAGTAAATTTGATTTAACCCGTTTTGTCCCGACTTTATATTTTGAAATTATACAAGAAGTGGTTTTATGGAAAAGGTGGTATAATATATTATCGATTAGATTTCTACTGTTAGGGCATTCAAAAAGTCTTTGATAGATCAAAAAGTTCTTGTTCCTTTTAATTCTATATCTAGTCAAAAATAACTAAGTCATTGTGGTATCTGAGAATTTTTTAATTCATTCAGATAAATGAAAATTTGGAAAAAAGTTTCCCATCACAATGAATGTCTTTGAAAAAAGGAACTGTCCTAAATATATGACGCTGGGCGTTAACCGGTTAAAGTAGTTCTACTAATCACTTCGTATCTATAACTCAGAAGCTTATATAAAACGCTACTTTGATCCAGTTATCACGTGGTAAGTCTTTTAAGATATTGGCGAAACTACTCAAACCGGGGTTCCGCGAGTCTTGTAAATTTTAAAAAGTAGCAGCTAAAATTAATCAAATGTCGATAACTTAATTTCTGTGTAACCACCACTAAAAATTTTTTTCCAAAGAAAGTTTATATGCATAAAAATTCCAGCCTCTAACCCACTTAACGACAAAGTGGTATGTTAAAATAAGAAATATCTTTAAACATTAACCGAAACTTACAATCAATACTAACTTTTTTCAAGGACCGCGGAACCCTGTCAATGTTTAATTTTCAATTCCCAACCAGAAGATGGAGCAGTTAGCTTCTCTTCTGTACCGCGGAAGGGCTAAAGATACAAATCTATATTTAATTTTCAGTTTAACTATCTACCATACCGGCAATGCGGTTGATAGTTTGTTAGAAATTCCTAATGCTTTGCTTTCAACCAAAGATTTTATAAAATATTGGAGATTTAAAAATTAAAACATGTGGAATTTTAGAAAAATCAGCTGACACCATAAAAGATTCACTCTGATGTAATTGTCAAATGGAGCAAACATGGCCTTTGCCCATTAGCAAACATGGCCTTTGCCTACTATCAAACATGGCTCATGGCCTTTGTCCATTAGCAAACATGGCCTTTTCCCCTTATCAAATATGACTTTCTCGCATTCATCATGTAATGTAACAGTGAATTAGATAAATTATATATAAATAGATAAAAGTTAAGTAGAGGAGAGATTATCGCAGTTCTTTTTTACTTACTCGTTAAGGTTGGATTAATTCAATATTAGGTATTGAAACAGACATGCCAACTTGCTCCGGACAGCAAATAAATATTTTAAAGTGGTAGTTTATTATTGTGATTCTTGGTTTAATAAAATCAATTTAGTGATTTTTTAATAAATTCAAGTATATTTTTATTCACCACTATTTCTAAATAATTTGTAGGCTTATATAATTCATCACTTTTTAGAAGTTGGGAAATGCTATACCTTTAAAAAAAAGAGTAAAAATAGTCAAATATTTGCAAAATTTATTTTGTAGTTATTTACCATTTTATTAGTTATTTTGGTATGTTCGGAGCAGTTGACATCTCTGATTGAAATCTTGAATATGTTTTATCACTGAAAATGGGCGCCAAAGTCGATTTATTATATCTGTCTCTTTTAGCTTCTGGTGCTGAAAAATTTCATTAATTATACCTTGCACTATCTGGTTTTGTAAAAAATAAATGACTCAATCTCTTCTAGACAAGTGATTCATAAATGTTTTTGAAAAAAATAAAGCAGCAAAAAAAGAGTGGTAGCTAAAATATTAACATCGTTAATTTGATAGACTTATTTTACTTTAATGTTTATCTGATCACACGTCATATAAATGTTCATTCAAAGTGTAATAATATGATTTTTGTTTTATTTAGAATTAAACAGATGAAACTATTAGAATTCCGTTCAATAATAGTTTAAATAATCTGGTTACCTCGATTGATAACTATTCCTTCCTGAAAGTATAAATTATTGACTGTTATTAAGAAAGGGTTGATTTTGTTACTTGCTTGCCGAATCTTTTTACTTTAAGATCTTTGATTTGTAACTATGAACCACTTTGCTTAAATATGATCGGCCAGGCCAAATTGCTCCGCTTTGAAAAAATATATTTTCCAGTAGTAACGAAATTTAAGTCATTTTTTTGTATATTCATCAAAATAAGTAATTCGGGTTCATTACTGTTACATATCAATAATTCTAAGTATCATATGAAAGTCAATTCCTTCTGGTATACCGTCGTTGCTCTTTTGTTATCGCTGCAAGCCTACATGGGCCGCATCTTTTAAATTTTGCTCTTTGATGAGCTTCCTCAAAGTAAAATCATTAATTAGTAAGATTTTTAAACTTTTAATTTATTTTAATAGTGGTAAGCGAAAAAAAATTATTTTTGAGTGTGAGAAAATTTTACTTAATAGTGAGGCTCTTGGGTTTTACAATTAAACTAACTCTTACTGTCTTTTCACTCTTATTTTATGCGTAAATATATATAACTAGGAGGCTTCGTCCCCTGCTCACTGGCGCTCGCCAACCCCCAGAACTGTTTTCGCAGTTCATATCGGATTGCTAAGCAATCCGATGCTCGCTTCGCTTGCTCATTGGATACGTTCTTAACGTCTAGTTTTTGTATACTTTTTTGAACACTAAAGTTCCGAAAAATTTTCACTGTAGAAAATTCTAAACTTGTGCATTTCAATATTAATTTGAAATTGCAAACAGTTCGCATATTTTTCTTAATCACACTATTCTAAATTTCAGTTGTTGAGAAAAGTAACTGCTGTAAGTTTTGTTTTAAAGTTTTTCCCACCAGAGGGCTAAAACCATGTGTTGTAAAACAATATAAAATAGTACTGAACGCCGGATGTAAATAGATGAAGATAATTTTGTGAGAATTGTTTAGATAATTCGGTGAGAATTCACCCGATTAGACATATGATGCTCACTCTGTGCTCTTGCGCGCCGAAGCCTACAAATTAAAACGTATTAGCGTTTTATATAATATAGATTAGCCATATGATGCTACGTGCTCTTGCGCACCGAATCCTATCAATTAAAAATGAAAACTGTTGCCTACGCGAGAAAAGAAATATCATCGGTTTTATTGATACATACGTACGTATTAGTGTTTTATATAATATAGATAGATGATGCACAACAAAACTAATTCAGAATGAGTTTCATTTGTAAAAACAAAAGCTTTTTTAAATTCTAATTAACTTACAATATAACTTTTTTTCAAATATTTTTTTTATTATTAACTTTTTAACTGTATATACTTTACAAATATAATACTATATCATTTTACTTTTTAATTGTATATACTTCTAAGAAATAAATGTTTTAGACGAGAAGTTTTGGGTTCTTAGGAAAGCGTGTAAATTTGAGTATTGGATTAAAAGTTCTCATGTCTATTTAAAACGTTGATTGGTTCTCAAATTAAAATTTTGCGATTTATTAAAATTTGATTTTTTTTTCTCTAAAATTATATTATAAAATAAAAAGGTTGGACAAAATATATGAAAACCAATTCTGTGTAAATAATCTTTTAGCAGCAAATGTTTGGGAAAGTTTTACTGAACACAATATGAAAAATCATTCTGGAAGCTTTTATAAATTGTTTCCTTTTTTTCAAATGCAAAATTTGGCTTCGACGAAATTGAGAACCAGAATTGAAAAGGTTTTTTTTACTTCCTATGATTGATTTCAAATTGATTGAGTCGAAATCATTGGTTTTAAAATTGCTGATAGTGATGCTTAAAGGAAATTATTAACTACTTCTCTTCATTTCGGTCGAACTAAATTTTGCATAAGCAAAAATGACACCATTTCCAAGTAGGCTCAAGTTTTATCTTTCAAATAGCGTCAACTGTTTTGTCATGTAAAATTTCCTACTAAAATAAACATTGTTTACTTAGAGTTAGTACAGAAGTGTTTCCATATTTTTTTTCTTTAGCCCTTGTAAGAGTTATTAACTGCATGTAAGAGATTTGAAAACATTTCATGACACATATAGAGATTCCAACTGCTCCGGATTCAACGAAATATTTAAAGAAACGATAGAGAATTATAAACTAAAATACCTAGATTTAAGGTTAATTTCTCTAATTTTTTAAAAGGCTCAGCAAGACATTTAGGTCTGGTCTATTTGGTCTAGCTGGGCTCCTGAGGCCACTAATGGTCCTTTTCCCATTCATTCTGTAATTAGAACATAAGCAAAACAATAGACAGGTTACATAAAATGCAACAAATAGTAGCACATGTTAAAGTAGAGAAAAAAGAATGGCACTTTGCCATGGTAATAAGTAACAAATAATTTTATGTATAGAAAAGTTCAAGACTAACATACAAGTAGGGAAACGAAAATTACTCGAAGGAAAAATATTTACAAAAAATGGGAAGCATTCATAATCAATAAGGTTAAGATCGTAAAAAACTTTATTAACAAAAAAGTGTACCTTTCGCGCCGACTGTCCCAAATACGTGCCAGCATAAAACCGTATCAATCAGGGTAAAAAGATAAAACTGGTAATCAAAGTATTTCTTTAGAAAGTTAATTTGTGGGTGGAGTTATAATTGTTTGATTTATTTAATTCACCATTACTTTGTTCGAAATAAAACTATCTAGTTATACTTTGAATTAACATTGATTATATATATGATTAAACTAATAATAATTAAGGTGAAAGCAAAGTAAGTCTGTCAAATTAGCAACGACTACATTTAAGTTACCGTTTTTTATTTAATTACAACTTGATTCTGATTTTGTACGAATACTTTTCTGAATGACCCGTCCCCAAGGAGTTAAGTAAGTTCTTGATTTATTTAAAGGTAGTGGTGACTAAAAACCCTGTTAATCGAGTTTACTGTACCAAGAATAATACATTAGAACACTACCACTGGAAAATAGTTATCCGTAGTTCGCAGGTAGTTGGCATCTCTGCATCTGATTATAGTTAATATATATGACTTTTACAATGTTATAAAATAAATAAATAAATTACATAGCATGAATCTCGGTTTTTTGAACTCTTGTAAAAAATACTTAACATATTTGAGTCTCAGTTATAACACATTTGTAATGATTATAAATGTATTTCATTACATACGCGATGCAAGTTTTACAAGTTAAAGCATTCATAAATCACGGGTTTATAACATTTGTAGAAAAATAATAACTATATTGAAGTGCCCTTTAACTAAGTTCAAACTGTGCTATAAGTTTAAAAAAAATTATAAATACACAAAGCTTCAATTAAAAAGTCTTTTCTAGATAACAAATATCTTTATAACCGTAACATAAAAACTAGAATGATAAAACAGTCGTAAAATTTAACACAACTGACAGTTAGTATTTGAAACATCNTTATTTGTGGGCGGAGTTATAATTGTTTGATTTATTTAATTCACCATTACTTTGTTCGAAATAAAACTATCTAGTTATACTTTGAATTAACATTGATTATATATATGATTAAACTAATAATAATTAAGGTGAAAGCAAAGTAAGTCTGTCAAATTAGCAACGACTACATTTAAGTTACCGTTTTTTATTTAATTACAACTTGATTCTGATTTTGTACGAATACTTTTCTGAATGACCCGTCCCCAAGGAGTTAAGTAAGTTCTTGATTTATTTAAAGGTAGTGGTGACTAAAAACCCTGTTAATCGAGTTTACTGTACCAAGAATAATACATTAGTACACTACCACTGGAAAATAGTTATCCGTAATTGGCATCTCTACATCTGATTATAGTTAACATATATGACTCTCACAATATTATAAAATAAATAAATAAATTGCATAGCATGAATCTCAGTTTTTTTAACTCTTGTAAAAAATACGAATACATTACTTAACATATTTAAGTCTCAGTTATAACAAATTGATATAATGATTATAAATGTATTTCACATACCTGCCAACTCTCCCGGATTTTGCAGCAGATTTTATTTTCATATTTAAAGTGGTAGTAAATATATACTATTTTTTCTTTCATAAATTTAATTTTTAAATGATTTTGATCACCACTATTCTTACAAAAATTAAGCTTAGATATTAATATGCGTTACTATCATGGTTGTCAACTTAATTTTTTTCAAATACAACGTATTTGTTTGCTTAAAATTGAAGTTTTAATTCCATTTTAATACCACTGGGAAAAGTAATAATGGAAGGGATTAAAAGTTGGCAGGTATGNATTACATACGCGATGCAAGTTTTACAAGTTAAAGCATTCATAAATCACGGGTTTATAACATTTGTAGAAAAATAATAACTATATTGAAGTGCCCTTTAACTAAGTTCAAACTGTGCTACAAGTTTAAAAAAAATTATAAATACACAAAGCTTCAATTAAAGCATAAACACAAAGCTTCAATTAAAAAGTCTTTTCTAGATAACAAATATCTTTATAACCGTAACATAAAAACTAGAATGATAAAACAGTCGTAAAATTTAACACAACTGACAGTTAGTATTTGAAACATCCGTTCCTTCAGATAGTTTAGTTTATCCGTTATTCTTTTACTTCATAACAAAAGATAACTGTGCATCGTTTTCGTATGTACAACAACAAGATTTAAGTAGTTAATCTAAACGTTTAGAAAATGTAAGTTAAGCTAAAAAAATTTTGAAGCAAACACGATAAAAGGAAAATTTTCCGCATTAAAACTCTTCTCCGGAAAAAAAAAAGAATATACAAAAGGATAAACACTACAAAATTATCTTTTCACATAAAAGTGTCTTATTCAGTTACTTCGATAGAGCAAAAATATATCAGAACTATAAAATCAGTACTACCTTGTAATTTGTTATAAAGTTTGAGTAGAATAAGTGCAAATTTAAAGTTGAAACGGTAATAAAACAACCGATAAATAGGCTGAAATTATAAAACTCTATTTTAATTCTTATAAAAAATTAGTATTAGATTGCGTTGGAAATAGAAGAATTTCTAATTTTTAAGAGTTAAAGTATTCAGAAGTAACCCAATAACCTGTTTTTATCTTGAAAATACGATATTTTTTATTATTTGTGAGTTTGTAATTCGAGAGAAATTCTCGGATTAAAAGAGAAATATTTAGGCGATAAAAATTTTTTTCATTTTATTCATCTCTATATACTTAATTTACTCTCTTTTTCGCATTATTAGCTGAGAATAAAATGACTAGAAAATAACCTTTTTTCGAGGATTATCTGTATTTTTAAGTAACGCAAAATTCGTATAATTTAAAATATTTCTTTTAAAAAAGACTCGCTTTTTTAATTTCGTAAATGAAATATTGTATACTTTAAAGAAAACTACGTGCCTGATCCGCACTTGCAAATCTTTGACTGCAATTTTATTTTGTATGAGGATAACTTTAAAGATATTCACTGACATTTTTGCTAATATACGTACAGAGTATAAATGTTATACAAAGAAATAAATTTTGGTCTAACTGCATATTTTTTAAAACTCCGAACAGTTTTTGAATTTGTAAGATATCTTTTCCTGTAAAATTTACACTGAATAAAATAGTTTTAATCAATGTGAGGATATTTTAACTATTAGTATTAACATTTTAACTAGGAAGTTGTTTTGCAAATATATTTTATCATCAGGCCTGAAAGCGATACGGAAAAGAGAAAAAACTGGTAGTAGAATTATTTCCATAATATATAATTTTCAGGGGGAGTAAATCCATTCTTTACAATAAACAATTCATTGCTATTAATTTTTTCTCGTTCGTTTCATAAGAGCTGGCCCTTTTCCCATCTATCTTGTATTAACCCTAGAGGGGTACATGCGTAGAAATGTTGTAGTGATGGTTCAATAGAACCTGAAAAGAGAGTGAATTTTTTCTAGTCCTAAGTCCCAGTGTTTTGATTTCATGCGGCCCCTATCCCATTCATCTGAAATTTTAGCACTGTTTTGGTTGAGCATTGAGGTAAGCAGGCAGTGGAGTTGCTTGAATTTTTTCTCGATCGTTCGTGCGTTGTAGTGGAACTGGGCGTCTGAGGCCTTACGGCCCTTTTCCCATTCATCCTGAAATTAGACTAAGAAACATACATGTCAAAAATGAAGTTTGGGGCGCAAAATGGAGTTCGTGAGAGAGAAAAAAATGTCACTTTGCCATTATTAGGTAATAACAAAACTACAAGTTATAAAAAAGTACATGAAAAAATGTAAAATTAAAGTACAATGAGAAAATAAACACTAATGAATATTTACAGTATTTAACGTTTGGGACATACAATTACAAAGGGGGGACGAGTTAAAGGAATGTGAGGATGTGTGTATATGTGTAAGTAAGTGTGGCTCTGTTAAAGTAGAGACCCGGCCGTCCTGGTAATTACCACTCTTGCCGGGTTTCTCTCTACACTTAAGTTACAGGGATCAGATCCCGAAGGGTGAATTTTTTCTCGGGGAAGAAGCAATTCAATATAGTATTGTATCCGTTAAAATTTTTTTTTTGGCAGTAATGGATCTTTTATTATTCCCGAAAAAAAGCTATAAATTTAATTTATTTGTTACCAGTTTTCACTCTTTTCCGCCCCAATATATATAGACTTTAAGCCCTGATTATCATTTCTATGCATTGCAGTGGATCATTTCAAATTCGATGAATGAGTAGATAGCCCTTCGGGCTAGGAACTCAGATAAACAAAGCTTAAATAAAAAAGATAATAAGACGTCATTGTCAGGCCATTATAGGCATTGCGTATTTCCTCTTTTAATCCTTTCCTGACGAAGCCGGTAACTTCTTTTTTATATAGATAAAAATGGTCAGAAATTAAGTTATGAACATAGCTTTTCTCTGCGTAAAAAAGCCAGCACATAGGCATAAAAACTACAATATATTAAAAGGTTTTATATAAATTAATTTTTATTTTACATCATTACCGACGTTGAACAGCCCATCCAATTTAAAGTTTACGACTATCAATGTTCAATTCCGCAGACTTGTAATTGTGACCCAACCCAAGAGACAAGGGAATTCCTGGAACAAGCATTGGGACAAACTAGTCTTCGTGGTGGACTTTTGATTGAACTAACTCGTATTTGCGTTATATGGAGAGGAAGAACGCAAAATCTTTCCATGGTTAAGGGGATTCTGATCCATGATCCATTTACCACTGAGGACATTTACGGTGAAGCCGGGAGCAGAATTCGTATCTACCTGGGATTTGAATCGGGGTCACCTCATTGAGAGGCGAGCCCTCTATACCCTGAGCCACCGCGGCTCCAACCTTTAAGTTTAATTTTTCTCAGAATTATTTCATACTTAATCATTCTCTTTCACTAGATAAATTTGATTTACGATGAAACACATTTCCTATAATTGATAGCCAATAACAGATATTTCTTTACCAAGTAGCGACTCTCTTTATAATTACTTTTTGACGTTCATTGTTTTACAGACTGCAAAGGAATACTCGCTACCTTTACCTGTTCTTATATTTCAAAGAATATGTAAAACTAGCCAATCATTTGTGTTAATAATGAAACAAATGGATCTATAATAATCTTTAGGTTGTTCCCGATGGAAATAACAATGGCCCAAAACTGAAAAATCCTCAAAGACGAAACTGCGATAAAAATTCCTTAATGTGCCATTGAGTTAGAGATAGACAATGCTATACGGGGCCGGGATAGCCTAGTTCAGTGTTTCTCAAATTGTGGTGCGCGTACCCCCAGGGGTACGGGAACAATTT
Organism: Parasteatoda tepidariorum; assembly: GCF_043381705.1. Classification (NCBI taxonomy): domain Eukaryota; kingdom Metazoa; phylum Arthropoda; class Arachnida; order Araneae; family Theridiidae; genus Parasteatoda; species Parasteatoda tepidariorum. The sequence continues at coordinate 30,577,805 of NC_092212.1, read as the reverse complement.
AGCGGGGATACGCGTTCTTATGCGAAATATCTTGCAACAAACGAAAATTTCAAAATGTTTTTTTTAAAAAACAAGGCTAGCCATGAAAATTTACCATTACGTATTTTTCTATTGGCTATTTTTTGCTGAGTTAACAGTTAATAATTAGTGGTGCCAACAGCCAGTTGTGATTTTTAACTTTTGTGCAATTTTCTTATTCTAAAAAATACATTCATTCTTTATTAGTGGTACACAGCGTGACGAAAAAGTTAGAAAGGGTACACAAAAGTCATAAGTTTAGGAAACACTGGCCTAGTTGATAGGACGTTGGACTTTTATTCGTATGATCATTGGTTCGTATCCCGCCGGCTGAAGAATACCGTTTATAAATGGTGGCTGATGCATGGTAAATCAGTCGAGGTCACAAAGTCCATCAAGTTCTCATAACAAATGAGGCTTCTACTTGGACTTACTGAATTGGAAATTGACCGTTCTCTGGTTCAGATCAAAATTATGAGCTGTGGATGAATATATGGAATATAAATGGGTCCTCCCTGTAAAACTACTATGATGCGTGCGTGCTTAAAGTTGTATTCTTGACCATAGATGACGCCACTGAAAAACAAGAAACGCACTATCAACCTTAAAAATTATCTTTGGTTTCCCATAGCAGACTTGCTAGTATTGGAAAGGAGTGTAAGAACAACAACAATTCTATGCAAAATGAGATTAGGGCTGAGTCTCATCTACTCAGACGTGAGCTCGCTTCAGTAGCTGAATATTGTAATCTTGTTGTTAACCCTTTGCGGATCAATGAGACCAATCTTCTAACTCATAATCCAATATTCTTGAAAACCGTTGGGCCAGGATAGCCTGGTTGTTGCGATGCACTCAAGTTCGTGAGAACCGGAGTTCGAATCCAGCCGGCCAAAAACTCCCTGTGTAGTAAAAGGAGATACTGTTGCACGCTAAATCTGTTGAGTCTTAAAGTCCTCCATGTTCCCATAAAAAATCTGGGGGTACTCTAATGGATATAGATCGTTCTCTGGTTCAGGTCATAGTTACGGTTCGTGGTCGAATGAATGGATGTATGAATGGGTTCACCTTAAAAAATGGATGTGACGTATGGGTGTTTCAAAAGTCGAATTCTTGGCCATAGATGACGCCACTGGAAAAGAAGAACAGTCGCAACCCTAATGCCTTAACGAGAAGGAGCAACCCTTTAGCAGGGTTCGATTCAGGCGAGCCACAGATCTGCTTAAAATTTGGAATAGTGAGCAATCCGGCACGAGCGGTAATACCGGGACAGCCGGGTAACTATGTTAACAGAGAAAAACCTAACTTGTACATACCCTTGTAAATAATTGAACATTCCTTTTAGTATTAATAATTTCATTTCTAGTATATATTTCACTAATTATTTTATGATTACTTTTATTTGCAATGTTATTTTATTTTACAAAATAACTATTGTGCTTGTCATTATTTACTATATTTTATGTGATTTCTTTCTTGCCCAAGGAGATTTTCTCCTATTTCTCTACTCAATTTATTACCAGTTCTTATTTTATGACTGCCTATATCATGATCATTAAGTTTAGATGAATCGGTTAGTGGCGCTTCTCGCCAAATGCCGAGATTCAACTCATTTCCAGCATCCCAGGAACACTTCTGAGTCCTAAGCAGTTAAAAAAAAACTCAAAAAATCCATTCTGCTAAAAGAATTTGTTGCTACCAATGAGTTTTTTTTATAATTGTGATAATTAAGTATAATCTTCGATGAATTCAAGTTCTGAAGTAAATATTTCATTTTATTTTGAGCATAATATGTAATATAAGAACTAACAAATTAAAAAAAGTAATAAATAGTTCTAATTTATCTGTTTTAATATTAAAAGGTTAAAAAGTGAAAATAAACACCAAAGAAAACTGTTTCAGAACTTAAAAAAGGATATTTTATAAGCTGTAATTACTTATAATGTATTTCTTTCAAAAATTCTTATATTTTGTAAGCGTAAACAAAATCTTTAGTCTTATGAATTTTTAAAACATAATATAGCTCATTAGAGTTTTAAAATAATTTCTTTGACGCAAAATCTGAGAAATTGGAGAGTTTTTACGAAGCATTTTTTTATTTTGTTCTCGAATATCTTTTTTCTTCAAACTTCTAGTGTTTAATATAATTAAGCACTGCTGCATATTTTTTTAAAAATTTATTACTTATTTGATATATGATAATAAACAAAAACACACGTTGTAGAACAAGTTAGTTTTTGGATTATGTTTAAAATAAAAGTATGCTTTGCTCTTTAAAAAGCTATGGAGCATTTTTATTTTGAGAATCTTTTAAGATTTAAAATAAACTTGCTTTATATTTCCTTCTGCATAAAAAAACTATAATTTTATTAGCACACTTGTGCATATATCTCCTTTAAAAACGACTGTTTCTTCCTAAAAAAAAGAAAAAGTGGTAGCTCAAGTGCTTTACATTAGAATCTATTTTGCAAATAACATGATAGTTCTGCTTATAATATATTAATATTATAAAAATTTATGATGGGATATGAAGTAGACACACAGTGCATGCTTAACACTAAGTTTGCGGACGTTACTTATATACCTATCTTAACGAACACGCGTCAATTTGACGCATGAACAAATACATATAACAGCACTTTAACTCATTCACGCCGGGAAAAGGGAAAATACTGGTACGGAAAAATAGAAAATACTGGTATAAGAACTATTTCAATATTAGATAATATTCGGGAGGAGTTAATCTATTCTCAATAATATAATTGTAATTTGTTTTATATCTCTCATTTGGTTATTTGAACTAGTATTTTTCTAATTTATTATAATTTGTTTCATACCTCGCATTCGGTTGCTTGAATTAGTACTTTTCTAATAATTTATTATATTTTGTTTCATATCTCGAATTCGGTTGTTTAAATTAGTACTTTTCTAATAGTTTACTATAATTTTTTCTATATCTCTTATTGGGTAATTTAAACTAGTACTTTTTCAATAATTTACTATAAATTGTTTTATATCCCTCATTCGGTTACTTAAACTAGTACTTTTCTAATAATTTACTATNCATTCCAGCATTTTTTTCGAAAAAAATGAAATATCTGTAACTATCAAGATTTCTTTTATAATTCTGGCATATATATAAAACTGCTTCTTTTCCAAGATAAAGTAGATATTGTTGAAAAATTTAAAAAAAAGAGTAAGTAAACTCCTCACCAAAACTAGCTATAACTGAAATGGTTTTACTTTCACCCCTGCCGGTGGGTCACCCCGGCGTGTAGTCCGATCTGGATCTGACCACTGTGAAGGATATCCACTAACCGAACGAGTCATTTAATACGGAATATAGTTAAAATAAGAAAGTGATAGCAAATATATGACTAAAAATTTATTTTATTTATGAATATTATTGGTTTGTCTTATTCATTTGTCAGCTACTACAAATTCAATTCTCAAATATATAAGATAAATTTCTCTCAATTACTTTTATAAAAGGTTTTGGGTTCATGCGCACAACTGCTTCACTTTTTAAACAATCTGCGCGGAGTACTTATAAAAGACCGTGTGGAGGCTTTTTGATGTAGGAAGTGATGGTTAAGACCACATATTTTAATCATATACAGACAACTTTTTTAGTTTCTAAGAAATAAAGAGATAAGACAACATTATTTACATGATTTCTTTGCTACGTTATGCCCAATGCATTTTTTATCAGTATAATTTCAATTTTGTTAACTATGATTTAATGTTTATTTTCTATTTCTAAGTATTTCATTATAATGTTTTTTTAAAAATATTTTTGATTTTTAATTATACTTACATCAGAAGAATTTTTAAGTGTGTAAGTGTGAGATGTCATTTTTAAAATAAAAATAGCCATCAAAAAATTCTTTCACAGACATAATATTTATTTTACCGTCCATTTTTATTTAACAAGAAAAAAATATCACATATTAAAAAAATTAAAGAACATATTAGTTTCAGTTTTTCTAATGTATGAATTTGTAATAGTTCAAACTCACCGATGGGTCATAAATACATAATTTTCTGATGAAAAGTTCCTTCAAGAAGAAAAAGGGGGTACAGCATCTGCACTGCTCAGGATTCGACAAAATATTTTATAAAACGGTAGAGAACCACATACGAGAACTTGCAGATTTCGTTTAATTTTGCCAACTTTTAAAAAGGCTTAACTGTAACAAATTGGAGTATCGCATGATTCTAGACTAGTTAGACAAACCGATCAAGTATCAATTTTCTTAATTGACGCAGTCTATATTTTTTCACAAAGATTTCCATTCTTTTACTATATATTTCTTACGAAACACAAAAACAGTCACAAAGAACTGTAGAACATAAACAAATCAATTCTGCGTTGGAGTTGCCAGGCACACAAAAACAAAATAAATCACGGTTACAATAAAATACACAAGTACATAAATCTAAGTTTAGTAAAAGACTTAGAACTATATTTCCACAAATTCGAGCGCAATACGGCGCTGTATGGAATTAACTTCACGCTAATTAACATTCTAACTTTTACGGAGAAACTTAGCTCAACTTTAACACGCCATTTTGCTTATAAGCTATCAGCTAGCGCATGGATCACATGTGCGGGTATTCCTGTTCTTCTTCTTGAAGTACAAGTACCCAATTGCTATTTCACCACCACGTGGGAAAACCCTACTCGGAAAAAATTGATACTGCCATACTTCTCCCATATTCTGTAAAACAAATATAATTCTTACAAAGCATTTATCATGACTTTATAGCTGACCTTTTTTTCTATCAGACATCTAATATATCTGTTTATAATACTTATATGTAGCGATGAAATTTATTTTCATTTTGTTCTATAGAATTATAGCAAGCCAGATCTTTTTTTTTTCCTTCTGAAATTATAAAAATTCCGTAGCAGATTGTGGGAATTGCTGTGGCGTATCCCAAATTCCTTTTTNAAAAAAAAAAAAAAAAAAAAAAAAAAAAAAAAAAAAAAAAAAAAAAAAACTAATAATAATGATAATAATAATACTTTAGCATCACCACAAATGTTGCGCTAACGCATCGGCGTTAGTAGTGGGTTAATAAGTTTCGTTATAATAGTTAATAATAACATTAGTTAATAATAATATAAGTAAATATAAAACTATTTTTGAAATCATTCTATTGAGCTATTAAAGCTATATTTTTTTTAAAAATAACAAAGGTATTATATAACAAGTGTTTTGATGTGATATATCGGGAACTGTATATTTAACTCAGTTCGCAAAGTAGCAAGGAATTACAGTTTAATATTAGCTACTGCTTTTTTCCTAAGATGTAAGAGATCTTTTGCTGCATTTACCATTATATTAGTTGCGGTGGTTCTACAAAAGCATTTTTCTCAGCATTTTCTTTTATAAAAAAACTGTATTAATTACGAATTTTGCAATAAATTATTTGATAATCACTATTTTTTCAATTAAACTAAATTTATTTTTAATAAAAGGTGTAATGTGAGATTCAATAATCGCTGATTTTATGAAATATTGAGATTTTATTTGAAATTGTTACAGAAATGTTCAAAAACACATTTACCTAAACGAAATTGCTTTGTAAAATATAAGTTTTAAATTTATAACTATCAGTTACCCAAACTAGTTTTAGTACTTTGTTGAATATATCACCGTCACGTACTATACCCGCGTGATAATATATCCGATTTAGAATGCATTAAAGCCAAGAGGGGAGCCCACATTGTTTGGGGAAATAATCTCAATATATCCAAACTTGCCTTAGAAAGATTTATGATAAGTATCGTTAGTCATTTTGAAATGCGTGCCAGATTCTGTGCTGCATAATCGCCAATACGTATTCAATCGCCAAAATATGACAGATCATAAGTCACTTTGGAATAGTGAATTAGAAATTCTAGATTATATGAAGACTAACGACGGATACATGAAGATGTTTATTGGAATAAATGTTCAAACTACGCGTTATCTATCTGAGTATAAGGAAATAATCCAACGCCCTGAGAATTTATCAAATAATTGTTCATCAACTAAAGTGTGTTGCGTGCTTTGGAAATGTTGTTTCTTATCTAAGTTGTCATTTTGACCGACCTCAGTGGATTAAGATTGCTAGTTTTATTTAAAAAGTGTGAAATATGCATAATTCCAATGTAAAGTACAGATGTTCAACCTAGTCTTCAATTGTAACGAAATGCAAATAACAAAAATTCGTTAATCAACTTTACGGCGGATATTTGTATTCGATGTCCTTTGATTTTTGAAGAGAAAATCATTTTTAATTGTAATCGTGACATTCAAAAACTAACTCTTCGTACTCGAAAGGAGCATCTCAACCTCTCCAGGTTTAAACCACCTTAATGTTTAGTACTTGGTTTAGTAACAAGGTTTAGTAACCAAGGTTTAGTAACTACTTTATTTTACGCCCTCCAGGTACTATATAGTAAGTGTTTAACTACTTAGTTGTTTCTTGTAAACTTTGAAAATTTGATTTTGTTTTCGTTTTTTCTTTCTTATTTTTTAAGACATTTTTTTTAAAAAAATTCCTCGAGCACAAAGGTTTTGTGAGAAACGTTTCAAAAAAATTGGAAAAATTATATCTCCACATTGCAAGGTATAATTTTGCTTTACATTAAAGAAAAATATGTATGAAAATCGATTCACAATTTTTTTGGAAATTCGTATGTTTAAATTATCATCGGAGCAAAATTCATAAATTTTTACACATACTTCGTGTTCCATTATGGCTGCCAATAATATACTTTTATTTGAGATTCTTGTCAAAAATGCAGTAAAAGAAGCTTTAGTCATAGGAAACCATAAATAAATGTTTAAGCAAGGATTGAAAAAAGCAATTGAAATACGTTCAATTATTAGTATTAAATTTCGGTGCCAATTTCTTATAAGATAAGAAAAAGCTGAATTATCTTTATTCTTCTGGGTGTTCTCTCTATAAAAGAATGAAAAATTCATATTTATGTTCCGAAAGTGAAAAATCTAAACTAAATCTTCTACATAACGGGAAGCTCATAGATAAAGTATCATGGAAATGAGCATAGATGGCAAATACTATTTTATTAAAACATAAAAACAAAATCTGTACATCTATACCTGGCACAATTACAACTACCAATACAGCAGACTGTATCATTAACTGTAAAATCGGGAGCAACACGTTTCCTCTTCAAAAGGAAAAAAAAGCCTTGGAAGCAGTTTTTATTATGTTTGCTTCATTTTTGACAAAGAGGAAGAGCATCACCTCCTACATCAAAAAGCCTCCACACGGTCTTTTATAAGTAGTCCGCGCAGACTATTTAAAAAGTAAATCAGTTGTGCGTATGAACCCAAAACCTTCTATAAAAGTAATTCAGAGAAATTCATCATATATATTTGAGAATTGAATCTGTAGTGGTTGACAAGTGAATAAGGCAAACCAATAATATTCATAAATAAAACAAATTTTTAGTCATATATTTGCTACCACTTTCTAATTTTAACTAGATTTTGTATTAAGTAACTCGTTCGGAAAGTGGATATCCTTCACAGTGGTCTGATCGGACTACCTTAAATGAACCGTGTGGAGGCTTTCAGTTATAGGAGGCGTTGGGAAGAGCACTCGCCTTCCAATGAGATGACCCAGGTTCGACTCGCTGTGATATTTGGTCGATATGAATTCAGCTGACCACACCGATCACAGAACTGTCGTAAAATATCTTCAGTGTATCATGGGTTAGAATCTCTCTGCCGTTTGGTTAACCTGGAGAAGTTTTCGTGGATTTCCACTCCACGTAAAGCGAATGTTGGATAGTTCAATCAAAACTTCTTCTACGAAAACTAGATGGAACCATTGCTTGATCCAGAAGTTTCCTTGACGTCTGGTTTGGGTTGAAAACTAGAAAACTGAGTAGTTGAACAATGAAAACATCAAAATTTGCTTGATTGCTTGGTGAAACTTTGAGAACTCCTCTCAGTTTTTTTCCATCAACTAAATTGGTTTTGATGTTTTCAGACAGCTTGGCTCAATGATAATTTGTTAGATTTTGATAGAGTTACCTTCTCATGCTTAAATATCAATTTGTGACCTCTAGTATTGCATTGTTGAAAAGAACTATACTATGTTTTAAGAGTAGTAATTTCGAATAAAAAAATTCTGAAGAAAAAAATACAGACTGTAATGTATCTTGAAATTTCTAAGAACTTTAAACAAAATTTATAAAGTTTTTTTTTAAAATTAAATGCAAAATATGTGCCACAGTTGATAAAACTAAAGTGTATTGTTAAATATGAATTTCACTCCTTAGATTACTTAAGCCATGCTCCTTGCTTCAAGAACATCTCTACTGATCCAAAAAAATGCGGAGAGAAATATCGAACGATTGCTGTTTTGTCTCATGAACAAAAAGAAGAAGATAAGGATTCAGCTTTGAAATCGGTTTGCTGGTACGTAGTTCATAATAATTTTTTATGATAAAATTACAAAGAACCAATTGAAAACCTAGCAAAGACTTTTTTTAATTAAATTTTTATCTTATTCTCTTATTTCATCATTTTTTTTTCGATTTCTTCAAAATACTTTTACACGCTGTTAGAAACTTTTTCATCAAGTTAACAACAATAGAAAAAAAATTAAATCCATTTNGGGGGGTAAGGCTTAAAATTTTAAATATCTTGCTGCTTTCACGAGTTTTTTTTTAAAATTATTTACTAATTTAAATTTTACAGATTTTGAAAATCAGAAATATCTACCTTTAATCAAAAATCTACCTTGTGTTTCCAATCTTTTACTTTGCGGTGCCTAAGGACTTGGATTTTATTTTTCAAAGTAAAGGAAAACAAGTTGACACCTTCCTTTCCTTTATTTAGAAAAAACTGGGCACCTGGGCCGGGCAGCGTCCCCTATCCCATACATCATGAAATTAAATACACTGAGGTAAAAATATTTTGAATTTAGCAACATTGGGGTAGCTATAAAATAAAAAGTCAAGCACTTTGCTTAATGAATTAATATCTAGAAATTTACAATTTAAAAATTGATAACAATTTGAATTAGGCAGTCGTTGAGGTAGCCAATACAAAATTACAAGCACTTTGCTTGGGTAATAAAACATTTGAATATCGAAACTGAATTGACATATATTTGAGATATATACATAAGTTGACGAAGATAAAAATAGTAAATATAACATTTGAGTTTCGAATCAAATTAACCCATGTTGACGTACATATAAATGTAAACATAATTTGTAATGTATATATATACATGAATTGACATTAAATAGTATATTACAGAAATTGATACGTAATAAATTTCTACATTCAGCTGGCACATGTTTAATTATGCTACGTGTTTAATTATGCTACATGTTTAATTATGTATTGAAAGTTTAAGAATTAAAGAGTTTTTTTTAACTGGAACTGGTAGTAAAACAGTCATTGGGTTAAGGAGGAACTTCAGTTTTCAGGGGTCTTTTCCTGTAGGATGGATTGAAGAAGAGCAACAACTTCTTCGTTCTGCAAAAGTTCTTGAAGTTCTTTCACTATGGAAACAAGACGATGAGCTGAGGATTTCGTAGTAGGAGAGCGTGCAGTCTTTCTACTGGGGCAGGCTTCACACCCAGAGAAATGTGCAGTATGGTTTTTGCCGTAGTTGCAGCATTTTGGAGGTGTATCTCTGTTCTTCTGACACTCGAAGGAGTGGTGACTTTCCGCACACTTCAGGCATGTGGGAGGAGCAGTACAAGTCCGTAGTGCATGGCCGAAGCCCTGGCATGTGTAACAAGTTGACACATTTCAGCGGGATTCTTTATATTTTATTAATCGACAAAATCTGGTGACCAAAACATCACCGAACATATTTTCGTGGCTGAAATATATCGCCTAGACAAATTCTCACTAAGTCAAAACTCTCACGTGAACAAAATATCCAGGGCTACCTACTTTCAGCGTATTTAAGAAAAATTTGTTCTAAGAGGTCGCGAGTTTAAGATTGAATGCATGATTATTTGTTTTGTAAATTTGATTTGAATTTATTTTCCACGCCACTACATGTAAATGATGCTGAAGTTCAGATTAAATGTCACTTTCCACCAACTCTCTCCCAAGGGTGATTCTTATTTTGTATTCCACCCTTAGTTAGCTACTTAATTGTTGCCCTTAAGATAGACTACTATATTTAAGCAACAGATTTTTTTAAAATTTAGTTTGTAAGTTAGATTTTTTTAACAGTTTTTTTAATTCCTACTTATTTTTGATATTATTTTCACAACTTGATCAATCTCAACTGAATGCTATCTCCAGTCGCCAACAATCACCACTCTTCCACTGTATTTATGCCAAATAGTCTGTCTCTCAGCGCTCAACAAAGATGGAAAAGTGAGGCAGGAGGTGATGGTTAAATCCACTATGGGGGCCAACCCAAGCAGGTGGGAAAAGTAGTAATGATAGCAATGTTGGAGCTTGTGCCAATCCGGGGTAGAATATCTGTATGATTATTCTAAATTATTATTGTCTTATAAAAAGTGTTGAATTTTGGTGAAATTTTACAGAATTATTTTTTTCAGTGCATTAAAAGAATTCACCCTATGCCAGCATGAACATGCTCTTAGAGATTGTGGACTGAGAGCCAGTCAGTTTTTGCAAAGACACACAGAAAGGATGTCTGGCTCTCTAATCAACGAGCACTGCGTCCTCTACACTTATGATCCAGGTTCTTGCTCATCCATTGCTTCAATTTTAAGTTATGTCTCCATAAATAGAGCTTTCTGTTTAATTATCTCCTTCACTGTAATATTTTTCATCGTTAATATAGATTTTTGACTCAGTGTGTGGTATACATTATTTAAAAAAAATATATCAATTACTTTTTATATTGAAATTACTTGTCGAATTCTGCCAATTAAGACAGATTCAATTATAAAATGGGTTACTTGGATTATAACTCAGTTTAACCCTTTTGCAACGGGTGAGCTATTTCTCTCAAAGATATTTCTCTCAGTTCAATGAAATCAAGTTCCAAGACAACTGAATTAATATTTTAAAAATTATAATGATTTTATGTACAAAAAGTACAATGTTTGATTCGTACCTACACATCTGTCATTATTATCTAGAAAAAAGAATCATTTTATCCTACATAATTTTTTAGCTTTGAATTAAGTTATATAATGTTCAAGATAAAAGAACTATGCAAAAGTTATAATGATTTTATGTGCAAAAAGTACTATGTTTGGCTTGAAAAGCATGTTGTGTACCGTAGACTTAGAATATAGGTAGACTGCTCACGATGCATTACACTCAGAAACCAGCTACCCCATCACGTGATTCGTTGACAGGTTTACTTTTGAGGAACCACACATTTTTATTTCTAACAAGAAGCTTTTCATTTTTCACAATTTCCTTAATTCATAATTAGACAATGAAACAAAAAGCTTATTTTTTTTATCTCCAATTTCTAAAATTAGTGCAAATTATAAAATCCAAATAAAAAGATTTTATTTTATATTTTATATCCGTCGTTGAACACCTGACCCAATTTTGGGGTTTACGACTACTAATGTTCAACTCCGTAGCCTTGTAATTTTGAACCAATTCAGAAGACAAGGAAACTCTGGATCAATACCACCCGAGGTATTGATTTGTTACGGAAACATGGAGGACTTTGCGACTCGAAAGATTTAACGCGCATCAGTCGCCATATACTACACGGGGGGATGTATTCTGCCGGCAGGGATCGAACCCACGAACTCTTGGATATGGGCCCAGTGCCCTACCAACCAGGCTATCCGGGCCAAATTAAAATGATTGATTATAACTGATGAATTATGCAAGTATTTAGTGGAGTCTGATCTGTTAGTGTTTACTTTATTTCAGCTTTTTCAAAGTTTGCAGTGGCACTATGAGTTAATTTAAACAAACATTCAACTTAAAAATATTCATCATATTTTGTGCATGCTTTTGTTGATGCTTCTAATCCTTCACAATATAGCCCCATCAAATCCATTATTACAAACGCTGTAGCAAAGTCACACACCGGCCTATGCATTAATTAAAATAAAAATGTTTGTTTAATTTATAATTAAAAAATATACTGGATGTGTTCAAAATAATGATTAGTTAGTTTCTTTGGCACGTGAAAACTATCTACACTAGCCTCATCTCCCCTACGTATCAACATATTAAAATTTTTATTTTGTTCCATGCAAATGCAAACGTATGTGAAGATCTTAATAGAGGAACTAGAGCTGGAACTAAAATGATTTTTCGGGGCGCCTACACTGAAGTGCTTATCCCCGCTATAAAATATGTTTTGCCTAAAGAATAATTTACTTGGGATGAAAAATTTACATAATAGAATAACTAGATAAAAGACATTTTCATGGTAGCTATAAATGTGGCTAAGATAGAAAGCAAGTGATATCCGGACTATAAGAGATGTAATAGAAAGGCGGAAGTAATAATATTTTACTCTATTTTACTTACCACAACCTAATTTGAAATTAAAATCGTGGAAGTGTACTCAAAACTACTTTGGATTATTCACAGTAAACATTAAATAAAAAATAAAACTTTCCAATTTTATTATTTTTTTGGAATTCCTTTTCTAGAGGCAAATTCTAGTATATTTCTAGTTCAAATGGTAGAGAACTAAAAACTAAAATTTGCAAATTTTTGGTTTAACTTTGCTATTTCTTAATGGTCTCAACACTGTCTAACTGTCATAGTAGTGATCTGATACTGGGCACCTGGGCCACGTCCCCTCCGTCATGAATTTGTCTTAAAGTTTGTTTTAACACTGTGGGATCAGTTGTCCATGTGGTGGCTGGATAAGTGGTTCAAGCACTTTGCTCGAGGAAATTAGAACAATTGGATATATAATAAGCAGCTTGCTTAAAAACTTCAGTTTGCTGATGGTAGATGACTATGAGGTTCATGCACTTTGTTCGAGAAAATAATGTAGGTAAAAGGAAAGAAGTCACTTGCTCAAAAGTTTAGTTTTTTGTTTGCAGATAAGAGTGAAGTATCAGCAGAGAGACCAACTGCTCCGGAGTAGACAAAATATTTAAAAAAAATGGTTGAGGAGAAGAAATTAAAATTTGCAGATTTTCTGTTAAATTTAGCTACTTTTTGACAGGCTAATTGTATTCACGAAGATTGCATGAGCTCGGTGCCTAAACTGATTCGTAGGATTTAGGAGACCATGGGTAATTGGCGAATCAAGTTGAAATGAGTATAGAATGAGAATCCGAGTACATAAAAATAAGCAATCAACGAGCTATATACATATTAACAGTCGACGATAAGGAGGTAATAACGATTAAAGCGAAAATCGAAAAGGTTGAAAATAATTACAAAGCGGGCTATATTTAGGGTTAATGACGATAAAAATAAAACAATGTCCTAATAAATTAAAGAATATCTACACTAAGCGGGGAGTCGTGACGGATAGGGCAAAGGAGGTATGTCGATAACTTGATTCAGGAGTAATGGCAAATTTTAAGATGAAGCTTGAAGTAGTCATGGAGTCTATCATGGGGACAGTGAATTTATTAAACCAAAAAATCCTACATTGAAACACTGCCATTCGAAAATATTTATCAGCTGTCCGGAGTAAGTTGGCATCTGTGTCGATAGTATCTTTAAATGATCAATTCGCTAAGGTGCTTAGGCTAACATTGAATGCTTTTTTACATACTTAGTGAATTTCTAATGCTCATCATAATAGCATAAAAATGTACTAAAATAGCCTAAATCGGTCAACAAACAAAAGGACTTAAAATGGTATTGTATAACACTCTTGGAAATAATAAACTCCTTTCATTGGTCAACATACAAGACAGATAAATTATGTTCCGTATAATAAAGATCAACTTAGAAGAGTGTCTTGACAGGTTTCAGTGTTTGTTCTGCGTTCTAAAACATTTACAATATTGCAAATAACATACAGATACACATTGATACAAAATATTTTTTCCCTCTGCTGTGACTTTTAATAGGTGAGTGTTTGAAACTTTCTCAACTTTGTAAACGACTTTCAAACCGTTTAATAGCATCTTCGTTTTGGCTTTTAGGAAATTCCTGTTACACACATTGAAATTTCCATAAAAGCAACATTTATCTCCGAATGCTCCTTAAAACTTCTTATTCAGAAAACAAAATGCAAACAACATTTAGGGGCATTCAAAATTTACATCTAAAATATAAAGAAAAACTTGATAGTATGCCAAGAGTGAAAGCATAGTTACATCATGCTTTAAAAGCTCGTGTAATATGTCTTAGTCTACTGAGCATTTGACGTAGCTTTTCCTGAACTTTGACCTCCCCTATCAATTTTTTTGAAAAAAAAATGAAAAAAATTAACAAATTTTGTTTTTTAATTAATAAATATAAGGAACAAAAACAAAATATAATACACAGGTTTTAGGTTGAAATTTTAATTTCTTTTTATGTGTAAAAAATATTTAATTTACCATCAGATTACTCTCCTGTGTTTTTCGAGCAAATTAAAGAAATTAAATATTAGTCTTTGCATTATAGTTTTCAAAAGAAGGAACAACACAAAGTGATACTTCCCAAACACTAGTGAAATTATACGCCATTTTTTACATGTCGTTTTTCTACGTGAATTCAGCAACCATTGTATGCAATCGCACAAAGCACGTGTGCAGTCCCACAATCCAACAGAAATGCTCCCAAACAAAACTTGGCAAACTTCCAATCACAGCAGATGTTTATTTTTTCTTGCTTCCCGCCGAGTAAAAACGTGACAAAACAAAATGTACCGACAAATTTAGCTACGCACGAGTTTTCTCGGGTAATAAATATTTGCAATATATATACACTAGTGGGCTGCGCCCACTGCTCGCTAACGCTCGCCAACCCCCGAAAATTGCTAAGCAATCTTACACGGTTAACTTCGCAAACCAAGCTCGCTTCCCTCGCTACTAACAACATCTACATTGCAAATGCACAAAATTCTAAGAATTCAAAACAATCATTCAAACCCATATAATTTGTTTTTTTTTTTTTTAAATTACATCTTTTTAGTAAATACTAAGTCATTAAAATAAATTTGAATTCAAATAAATGACACGTAATTCGTTAAACCTATTAGAAATGTGCTATAGTGTAAAATCCTAAGATAAAATTTCAAAAACTGATATCTCTTTAAAAAGGTTAAAAAAAAATTTCTATAATTAAGTCTATTAAAAATTTAAATAAGTGAATTGCAGTGGAAAAACCTGCATAAACAAATAAATTCTAGTAAAGCAAATAAATTCTTGATATCAATCAAAAATCGTCAAATAAATTCGTGAAAAAAAGCGCTTTCGACAAAATACTGAAATAGAGATCTATCGACAAACACTACTCACTACTAAATTGTGGACACAAACTGAAAATTCATGCTGGAAGCTTTTAGAAATGATGTCATTGTTACCCACGCAAAATTTATATCGACTCCAAAATGAGAGAAAGAAATTAAAGGCTTCTTACAGTTTTAATGCCGCTATAATTATTAAAGCATTATTGTAAAATTACCGCACTCCTATGGGATGACTTCAAAATTGCTGGTATTAAAACTAAAAAGTAGTTATTAACTTACTTACTTCCTTTTTGGTCGATCCGAATTTTGTATGGATTAACTCGTTCACGCCGGGGTGACCCACCGGTGGGTCACGCTAGATTGTCTCATATTGGCAGCGCACCAAAGTAAAAACTGGTAACAATAAATTTCGCTTTTTAGTTTTTTTCCGGGAATAATAAAAATCTATAACTACCAATTGTTTTTAACGGATGCAATTTTTATATTGAATTGCTTCTTCGCCGTGATAAATTTCCTTACAGTGAATTGTTATTGTTGAGAATAGATTAACTCCTCCCGAATATTATCTAACATTGAAACAGTTCTTCTACCAGTATTTTCACTTTTCCCGGCGTGAACGTGTTAAGCAGAGTTCCCATGCCGTGGAACAAATAAATGAGTAATACAGGGCGGGCAAGTACAACGCTATTTACGAAATATTGTATAGGGTGGTAGACAATAAAAAATTGAAATTTTCAAAATTTTGTTGAATTTACAAAAATTTAAAGAGCTAATCACGAAAGATCTGGAACTAGGTGGTATTTCTTGTAAGCGCTTGAATCATATTATGCAGGTACTTAACAGATAGAATAAATATTTTTTCGTCTGGGTGAAATTTAGAGAATTATCTTAACTATGTAGTTTAATTCCCCCCCCCCTCAAAAATTGGTCACCTGCGATGTCCATGTTTTTCAACATTAAGAAAGACATTTGAAACTTAAAATTTCATCAATAAACTGTTTAATTAACACATTTTAAGCGTTATATAAAATAAAATTTCTAATCGAATTTCAAAATATTTTTTCTTAATTTGTAAAATGATAATTTAGTTGGAAAACGTGAAAAAAANATGACATGTAATTCGTTAAACCTATTAGAAATGTGCTATAGTATAAAATCCTAAGATAAAATTTCTAAAACTGATATCTCTTTAAAAAGGTTAAATTTTTTTTTTCTGTAATTAAGTCTATTAAAAATTGAAATAAGTGAATTGCAATGGAAAAACCTGCATAAACAAATAAATTCTAGTAAAGCAAATAAATTCGTGATATCAATCAAAAATCGTCAAATAAATTCGTGAAAAAAAGCGCTTTCGACAAAATACTGAAATAGAGATCTATCGACAAAGACTACTCACTTCCGCCTAGCTTGTGCTCTCTCTGGTTATTTCAGTTTCCGTTTTTAAAAGCGCTATATGTTGAGCCATCTCAGCTAGATTTGGCATGTGACATTTTTAGCTGCAATCATTGGTCGATTTTCTAGGGTTGCCATTCGGGGAGTTATAATGAGGCTTTTTTTTTGTCGCAGTGTAAGAGAAATATATATACAGATACCCGATTTAACTCGGATAAGCGGTTAAGCTGCAAACTTTCCTGCCGCAAAAAACTCAGTTTTTCCAGTGTTATTTACATGTGCCGCTATTGGCGACTATAGCTTCCTTCATAGTGTTTACGGTCAAACAAATTCTCTTTTAAAGGATCTGTTAATTACCACTTCTTTATAAAAACTAATTCTCTCTCCCATTGGAAAATTTGTATCTAAAAAATTGAAAAGCTCAAAAATGTTTAAAAAAACCCATCGAATTTGAAATAGATGATACGAAATATTCCTTTATATCTATACCTATCAGTGGACACCATGGTTCCACATCCTTCAGTTAATAAAGAAACGAACATTATAATTACGGAGTGTACTTCAGTTTGTCTACAATAAGAACACCTCCAGACATTCGTCTGGACCTGCGACGGTGACTATGGTAGCGAGGTATGACTATTTCAAGTAGGGGTGCAGGGTCCCTGTTTTGGAGTGGTTTCGGGTCGGGTCGGCGACAGAAAGGGAATCTCTTCTGTTTATTGTGAGTTGCTACCCTCCTTAAAATGAGCCATTCTTGTTTCCATAGCACCAGACGGCCTCAGACTTTGTGGCGGAAGGAGTTCTTAGCTTAGACAGACTATATACTCTATTGCAAGTTAAGAAAAGTCCATGTAAGATTTAAGTAATCATCCGTAAATTCCATAATTACGCTTTCAGAACAATATAAAAGCTTTTAAAAGTTGAAGTCGTTTGACAGGAAATTTAATTCGTGCTATTTTTTAAAAGCAAGCAAAAAGAACGCCATACTACCTCGTTTTAAGAATTGGCGATGGTGATATTCGTTCGCGCTTGGAGCGTGCACTTAGATGCAAACAGGCTATCTCAATTGGTATAATGGATTTTTCTTAAACTTGCAACAGAATATGATTTTTTTCCGTCACCTATTCTTCAGTAATACATCGAAAAAAAGATGTAACTTTCCAGATAACATAAATGTTTTTTTTTCTTCGGGGGGGGGGGGGGNNGGGGGGGGGGGGGAGAAAAAAATTGCTGTGGTGAATTTCAAGGAAAACGTGTGATTAATTTATGCTTTGAAGAAAGTGGAGAAGCTAGCATCACTGTCTTTGTGATGTCCTTCTTTAATTCACTGGGCTGTAAGTTTACATATATCATGACTTAAAAGAGAAAAGAGCAGAACAAAAAAATTCTTGCATTATAGCTTATTTTCAGAAAGAAAAAAATAAATATGGCTATCAAAATTTTTTTACAGGTATAATATGATTATAGTCGTGCTTTTGTAATCGTATGTAAAATTAGTAAATAGTTTATAATTAAGAATAGTAAGAGCTTATTTTATTTCGTAAGAAAAATCGATAAAAATGAAATATTTTGCTACCAGTTTTTTCCCCCTTTTCCATCCTACTTTCTGTACTACCAACTCGTGCTATCAGATGCCAACTGCTCCGGGCGCGTCATAATAATTTAAAAAACGGTTAACAACTACAAGCTAAAATTTGCAATTATTTGACTAATTTTGCTTACTTTTTTAAATGGTGTAGCATGATTCTTTATTTTCTTTATTTAAATCAAGCTGGGTGCCTGGGCCGCGCAGCGGCCCCTAACCCATTCATCATGAAATAATTTACATTGTTTGAAAATATTTTATATTATGCAACATTGTGGTGGCAAGATTAAAAAGACAGGAAATAAGAAAAAAGAAAATATAAAAAGAACAGAAATTACAGGCATTATTTGTAGATTACATATTTGTCAGTTCTATTGGAATATGTGATTTAATAATTTTTACAGTAGGTTTCTAGATTTTAATAATAATGGATTTTTTTAAAGTTCTGTTAAATGTTCAGAGTTTGTGTTTTTGATTTTTATTTTCAGCTGCTCAGAATAGACTGCAAGATGACACATGATGTTGATGTAGCTCCGGATGCATTGGAAAGTTGATGATTTTTACTGCAATCGATGATGCTGTGCACTATGTTGTTTCTAATGATTTGACGATATGCTGAAAGGATGGATGATTCTGATGATATTTAGAAAAAGTGATATCAGTAGGGGTCGAACCTGGGATCTTTGTGGTTGTATGCGGGTGCTTTATCCATTCGGCTATGACTGTTTACTTCTATTTCTATTGATGATGAAATGAGGTATCAGATGTATAGAAGGCTGCAATAGGTCGGAGATGGCAATCTTTTTTATAGTTTTCATAGGATAGGATCTGGTTGAAAATAGGCCGGATCATACTGGTATAGAGGAGTTTTCGTAGATTCAAGGATATGTTTGGATTTTGTATAAGTGGTTGAATAATATTTGCTGCTACCCTATTGGAAAAAATTCCCAGTACAAAAAATTTTATACCGGCTTATGAAACACCGGTTCCGGTATGATACTGGATCCAGTATAATACCAGTCCCAGTACCATACCGGAACCGGTGTTTCATAAACCGGTATCAAATTGATCCCAGTATGATACTGGAACCAGTATCATACCGGAACCGGTGTTTCATAAGCTGGTATAAAATTTATTCCAGTATGATATCGAACCCAGTATCACTAGTGTACTACACCCAGTAAACTGGGATGGTGTAACAATTTATTTTTAACACAAGTATAGTGAGGTACTACAGTTTAATACAGGAAGGTTAGTGAACTGCTCTGAATGGGAAAATAAAACATTGATACGAGTAAATAAATAAAGTCACCTGGTTTATACAGGGAACTAAAACACTTTGTCAAAAGCTATAGTTTGCATTATGTTTATAAAAATCAAATAAACTTTTTTTTTTAAACTTCTTCACAGTTAATGTAATTTTTTTAATAATTAATATATTAGAAATAATTGTCAATAATATTTGAATCTAAAATACTACACAAAAAATGTTTTGCAGCAACATAAGAAAAGTGTAAATGCATTCTTCAGATTTTATGAAAATTGATTGGGGATTAGAAATATTATGTAATGAATAGCCAAAAACTGACTAAAATAAGTCAAAATCTTATTTTTTAATTTTCATATCTTTTGAAATGACAAAATAAATTTTGTTAAATAAGCCTCGGAAATGTTTGACAAATGCAAATTCATATGCACAATAAGGAGACCGTGTGAAGTGTATATATCTATAAATATAAACAATCTAATTATAAAATCATGATTTCATATAAATCAATTAACTTCGGTTTATATTTGTAATTGATAAATAAAATTAAATGCAAATAACACATATAGCATATAATGTTCGAAATGCCGCCAAAAATATTTGAAATGAATCTAATTTGACACTGTTCATTTACTTTGAAATCAGGCATTGTAAAATATAATTATATAGTTATGTTACATTTTGATCAATGTACTTGCTTGCTACTATAGATTTAAATACAAACCAATTTAATTTTAGATATATTTGAAATTTAAATTATAGTCAACTTTAATCATTCAAACATAATAGTGGTTAGAGTAGTAATTATAGCTACAAATGAAAGCTTAAATGACACAAGTTATTAACTAATGTAAATAAAAAATTTGAATTATTTTACTCTGTCATTCTTCGATTGACATTTTTCTTAAGATTCCTTGATTTAAAGCACAATTTGATACAGTCATTTTCTATTTGAAGTATTTAATTTTTATGATAATTTACTTAACGCATAATATCTGAAAATTAAATTAGGAAAAAAAAGTTATCGCCTACAAAAATTTAATCTCAAGAGCGAATTATTTATATAACGACACATGTTCATAAATAATAAAATAAGCCCTAAATTTTAGAAAGCTTTTCTTATCTCACAATTGTTGTGCACTCAACAAGTAATAATTAATATATATACTGAATAAAAACACACAACACAATATTAAAAATTTTAAACATTGGATATGACATAATTTAAACTCTGTCTTCAATAAGATATAAGAATTACACAATTACTAAATTGATATAAAAACAATCAACTCTCATTACTAAATTGATATAAAATTACTAAATTGATATTAAAACAATGATCTCAAGAGCGAATTATTTATATAACGACACATGTTCATAAATAATAAAATAAGCCCTAAATTTTAGAAAGCTTTTCTTATCTCACAATTGTTGTGCACTCAACAAGTAATAATTAATATATATACTGAATAAAAACACACAACACAATATTAAAAATTTTAAACATTGGATATGACATAATTTAAACTCTGTCTTCAATAAGATATAAGAATTACACAATTACTAAATTGATATAAAAACAATCAACTCTCATTACTAAATTGATATAAAATTACTAAATTGATATTAAAACAATGATCTCAAGAGCGAATTATTTATATAACGACACATGTTCATAAATAATAAAATAAGCAATAATAAAATAAGCCCTAAATTTTAGAAAGCTTTTCTTATCTCACAATTGTTGTGCACTCAACAAGTAATAATTAATATATATACTGAATAAAAACACACAACACAATATTAAAAATTTTAAACATTGGATATGACATAATTTAAACTCTGTCTTCAATAAGATATAAGAATTACGCAATTACTAAATTGATATAAAACATTACCACAATAGCCTAAAAAATGTTAATCTTTTTATAATCAAATGAAATGAATTGTAGTTTCAATAATGTGAAGTGGCTTAAAAGCTCAATTTTCATGTCTCTTTGATGTCTAGCTGGTGGTTTTCTGGATCCCTCAGACGTTTCTTTAATGTAATGAACTATCTTTCTAGCTTCATCAAATAAGAGCCAGCAACAATGTCTCCATTTAGAGTTCCTAATATAAACAAATTTTGAATAAACAGAAAGTGCAGACTAAACAGCAATTTCAAAAAATTTCATTTTTAATATTGTATGCTTTTTCTTTTAATATTATGCTTTACCCTTTTACACTAAATTTTAGATTACAGTGCTAATTTAATTAAGTTAATATTTCAGATTGCAGTGTTAATTCTATAAGACATTTTTGGCATTTGTATACTTTTTCCTAACTATTAAATTGACAGCAAGAATTATTAAACGAATACAAAGAGTAAAGAATTTTTACAAGCTTTAAACTTTTCTTACATCATGTTAATAAATAAATAGGCAACGAAAAATGCTAAAAATGTCAGTCAAAATTATATTAACTGAAAGCTTAATTGTGTTAAGTTTTTCATATGATTATGATAAATTTTACCATTACACAAATAGGATGCATATATTTTTCAGCTAATATAAACTGATTAAAATTAGAAAAGCATTATACTTTTTAAAAAAATAATAATAATAGTATTTATATTAATAGGGTACTGTACTACATTTACTCCAAATTTTAATTAACTTTTATGCTTTTTAAAAACTCAAAAACTAGCTGTTACAGGTGTAAATAACTTAGACAAAGATCCAGAATGCACAAAAAACAGATTTCATACAATTCAAATTATATGCGATTCTTACAAAAATTCAAATAAAATATGTGCGTATATAAATAATGTTACGAATATTCAGGAACTGTTCAATCATACATTTAAAAAAAAAATCTATTGTGTAGTGTAACACACACAACACATACAAGAAATTAGACTCAATATTTAACCTAATAATTAAGTTCTTGAAACATTATACCATACTTTTGTTCAAAATAAGTATAACATATATTGTAAACAAAATTAAGAAGTATTAATTTGCAAGATGAGAATTAATTTGATACTAAAAGGTTGCAGAAAATTTTAAAAAAATAAGTACTAAAATTTCGAACACTGTATGATGTTAATTTAAAGATTAGCTATTGAAACGCACAGACTGTAAATAAATAGAAGATTTTAAAAATTTTTTTTACATTATGAATAAACAATTATCCAAATTATATAGACAAATTTATACAGTAAAACAATTTTTCAGAATAATTATTAAGTATGAGAAATACAATTGCAAATACTTATTTTTCAACCACCTACTATACCAATCAATTACAAATATACTTAATTTATCAACTGTCCAATTTAAACGTAGATCAAATTATAAAATTCAAGATTTGAACTGCAAAATTTTCCGCACCCTAGTAAGAAAAAATAATGGTCTACCAAATTTTATTATTTTTGTGTAATTTGAAAGAGATTTATTTCAAATAAAGGGAAGTTAATGTCTAACATAGGTATCGCTCATACTACCCAATTTTGTTGACAACTCAAAAGAAATCACCAGCGCCCACATCACAGAAGCACATTACCAACCAACTTTTCATAGTGACTCTATGCAAAGATTAAAGTATGAATGATCTGAAGTAACTTTTTACCATTTTAATTTCATTATAATAGTTTTTAAACAGTTCAGCTCATAACTTCCTCTAAAGCTTAGCATTTAAATGTATTATTAAGACAAAGAACATTAACAGGTTTAAACAAACAAAACTTGAACGTATAGTTAAAAATGTAACTATTCAGTGGCTGAACTCAGAAATAAATTTGCATATACTTTTTACATTCATTAAAATTAAGGAAGCATTCAGTTCTATTTACAGTGGAGCATCGTTTATACGACGATCACTTATACGACGTTTACATTTATACGACGTTTTAGTGTGGTCCCAAATCATTCCTATTCATTTTAATGTAAAAATACATCGTTTATACGACGAACAGAATCGGTTATAACGTCGATTTTTAGATTTTGTTCACGTTTATTTAATTTTTTATTTTTTCTCGTGTATTTTAAAAAAGGGCGGAATTTGCCAACATGAATGATACAGAAAAGGGGCCAACAAGAATACTTGGATGACGACCGTAATTTTTGCTAGATGACTGAAAAAACAAGACAATGTTATGAAGAGGCAAAAACGAAAAATTTTGCTATTCATCGACCAATGTCCAGCTCACCCATCGATACTAATAATTTTGGGAAATGTAAAAGCTCTCTTTTTTCCTGCAAATTGCACAAGTGCGCTTCAGCCATTAGATTTGGCCGTGATTAGAAATCTAAAATTGCATCATAGAAAGCAGTAAGTTCAACTCGCTATTCAAAGCATTGTAGAGACTAATAGCAAGAAAATATAATTAAAGGTAACATACATTCAAATTGCTCACTGCAATTTTTCTTCTTTGGTTATTTGTTTGTTTTGCTTTGTCTAATTTAGAAATTTATGTAAATCAACACGTTAAACATTAAAATTAACTGAAAACAGAGTTAGTTTCAGTTTTAGAAGTAAAAATCAATTATACAACGTTATCGTTTATAAGACGTTTTTCGGTGGTCCCTTCGGCGTCGTATAAACGATGCTCCACTGTATTTGTAACTACGATACGAGAACTTACAAAAATTTTCCACTACTTCAATTTATTAACAAACTGAATATCTTTAAAAACACTGTATCACTTTTATGTACCAAGATATGAATATAATGAATGCAGGGCTGCCAACGAACACTTTCAGAATACTGGAGACTCAGCCAATACTTAAAACACATCACCGCAACTTCCAGGTAGCAGTCTGAGAGAAATTAAAACAAAAACATTAAAAAAGAGGACCACTTTAAAGAGTATAATTTGCACCCATCCCAGGCAAATCTCTACTTGTCTTTTTTAAAAATATATATATATATATAAATAAAAATATAATTAGCAAGTTTAAAATCCTTTTAGCGTCTTGACAGTTGTAGCCGACACAACAGATCCTGACACTTAAATATCCCCAATTGTAGATTTATAAAGTATAAAATAACCATCAAATTAAAAAAAAAAACAATTTCAATAATAATGTGCATGTTGAATATGAAAAGAACTAGAAAACATACCTCGATGGAAATTACAAGGAATTAATAAAGTTTTCCAAATCATTTCTGAAAGAAAAAATTTATTTAGAAATTATATAATAGTAAACAAAATATATGCAAGCTATTAAGTAGTTAATATGAAACTTTTAAGTATCAACTGCTTTATTTGTAAAACGCTTTTTTAGTTTTACTGAAACTTCAGGGTATCAACAGTTAATAAAATATAATTTAAATTACATGATTAAAATTTTTAAAATAAAATTAAACATTAAAAATAGCAAAATAATTTGCAATTATAAAATAATTCAAAGTCTAAAAATATTATATACAACTTAACAAATAATTAATTTGTTAATAACGGTGATCACATGATAATAATGAGAATTTATGTAAATAACATGTGAACAAAGTGTTTCGAATAAAGTCTCATTAAGAAATGCAGGAAGAAAAAAAACATTCAAAATATTTTCTTCTCAAGCAATGGAGTTTAAGTCGTAACCCTAATGCAAGCACATGCAGTTTCAAGAATAATATAATGTGTCTTGATTACTTAATCTATAAATACTGCTTAAGTATACATTTTAACATTTCTGTAACTAGAAAATATGTAAATAAAGAATATGTAAATAAAAGCAAGAAATAAAGACAAAAATACACTTACTAAAATATAGCGCCAAGAATTACCATGAGGCATCCATGATTAGGACAAATGTAAACAAAGTTTGAAGAAATGTGATTGGCTGAAGTTCACACTGAAAACGGAACGAACTGAAAAAACTGATAAATTAGGAAAAAGGGTAGCTTTATGTAGATTTAACGAACGACTAAGGTCGATTCTCGTCTTTGCGTGATTCCCTTTCGTTTCTGCATTAATCGCTCTTTTCAATTGAATTAAATTAATTATAGTGTTACAATAAAAATTTATTTATTTATTTCATAAAAGTTTATTTTGTTTTATGATTTAAAC
This sequence comes from Parasteatoda tepidariorum, assembly GCF_043381705.1. Lineage (NCBI taxonomy): Eukaryota > Metazoa > Arthropoda > Arachnida > Araneae > Theridiidae > Parasteatoda > Parasteatoda tepidariorum. The sequence continues at coordinate 30,552,170 of NC_092212.1, read as the reverse complement.
TACAAATTTCAAAAACGGACTGAAATTTATAAATTTATGAAGGAGAGATTTAAGTTTGGTTAAGGTAAAAAGTTTTTAAGATTTTATAACAATTTTCAATTTATGTAAACATATTTCTTTTTTTACCAAGTCGTCGAAACCTAAACTAAATAATTTATTTTGCGAATTGATAAATTTGTTTCGATTAGGAGCAACATAGATTTAGTTTAGTATAAATTCAAGAAGAAATAAATAAAAATTAAAAACAGCTTATAATAAAATTTAAAGTGATGCAATTAATAATATTCTTTTCTCATCATGACTTTGATTAAAATAATTTTTGTAAATAAAAAAATAAATAAGTAAGTAAAGAATAAACGAATAAAAACAAGTTTTATTGTTTAATTACTTTTATTATAAAATTACTTTTATTATAAAATTACTTTAATTTCAATAACTAGATTTTACTTAGATGACTTAGATTTTAAAATAATTAAAATGTGCAAAAATCTAACTGAAAAACTCCCTTCGCTCCAAAATTATAAAATGATTTTAATAATTTTAAATATGCATTTTTTTTAAAAATTGATGCACACAGAAAGTGTACGTTTTCACCACTCTTAATATATTAGTTAAGAGTTCTTATAAAAATCTAAGAAATTAATTATTGGAAATTAGTATATAATCAAGAAAAAAAAACGAAGACTTTATAAAATAATAAATTATTAAAGAAGTAAGCTAGTTTGAAAATGTCGAAACCTGTTAGATTTCCGGAAAAATATGCACTTTCTAAGAATTTAAGTTAGTATATTTTAAAACTACTTCAAAATTTCCAGCATGGATTCTAACTGGTTTCGAAATTTCCATCATGTTTAAAAACTGGTATCAAAATTTCCAGTACGATATTATACTGGTTTCACACTTTCCTATATATTTGAAATCTGGTATCAAAATTTCCAGTATGCTACATACTGGTTTTAAAATTTCTAGTGTGGCGTCATACTAGTTTTAAACTTTCCAGTATGGTGTTATACTGGTTTTAAAATTTCCCGTATGGTGCTATACTGGTTTTAAAATTTCCAGTATGGTGCCATACCAGGTTTTAAAATTTCCAGTATAGTTTCATACCAGGTTTTAAATTTCTGGTATAGTTATACTGGTTCTGGTATCTTTGTTACTGATTTTTGATACTGGTTTTGCAAATTTTTTCCAATAGGGTACTATTGCTTTATCTGTTATATGTTTAATGTGGTCTGCCCAGGAGAGTTTGCTATTTATTACTAAACCAAGATATGTAGCTTTCTTTACAATTGGAATTGGGGTATTGAATAGTTTCGGTTTGCAGTTTGGCTGGATTTTTATTCTTCGTTTTTGAATGATAAGGATTTGTGATTTTTCTGCGTTGACTGCTGTTTTCCATTTCCTGCACCAGTTTTCGACCTAGTAATTGATCCTATAGTTTTAATAGGGCTAAGTTGGAGTTGCGTGATTTGATTATAATTCCAGTATCCTCTGCGTAGTAGGCTGTTATGCTGTTGTAGTCTTCTTTGTTTATGGGGAAGTCGTATGTGTAAAGTATATATAGTATCGGGCCCAGTATGCTGCCCTGAGGGACACCCGCTGAGATATTTCTTTTAGTTGATTTATGATTTTGTAGACTGACTTGGAAGGTACGGTTTGAGAGATAACAGGATAGTAGTTTGATGATGCCGGGAGGAAAGTTGAGCTGCATTAATTTAAATATTGCTCCAGTATGCCAAACTTTGTTGAATGCTTTAGAGATGTCAATCATGAGGAATACTATTGCTTCTATATTAATTTGAGATCTGCCAATATGATTTACAGTCAATAAGTGGCGAATAATTTAAGCATTCGAATTATTTAGAAAGAGTGGTGGATTAAAATCTAATACATTGAATTTTTTAAACCGAGAATCACTCATTAATAAACTACCACTCGAAAGTATTTATTTGCTGTCCGAAGCAAGTTGGCATCTCTGTATCTGTTCTTAACCAAGGCTTAAGAGCAAGGATTTTATTTTTTTAATTTTATAACCGTCGTTGACCAGCCGGACCAGTTTTGGGCTTACGACTAATATGTTTAACTCCCTAGTCTTGTAATTTTGAAACCAATCCAGAAGACAAGGGAACTCCTGCATCAAGTATTGGGAGAAATTTGTCTTCGTGGAAGACTTTTTAATGGAACTAAACTTCATTCGCGTTACATGGAGACGAAACACCCCGAAAACCTCTCACGGGTAGTCTGACGGCAAGGGGACTCTAACCCATGATCAGTCTACCACTGAGATATCTCATGTCAGCACTGTGGTCGGTGCAAGACGGATGCGGAATTCATATCGAGCTACCATCGAACCCGGTTCACCTCATTGGAAGACGTAGGTTCTAAATGATGAATCATGTCGGCTCAATTTACAGGGATTGACCAACAAAATGGAAACACTTCTATACTAAGTCTATCTAAGCAATATTTCTTTTAACAGCAAATGTTTGATAAGATTTTAAATTGCAAAATTGTGGACACAAAAGTTTTCCCGGCGTGAACGTGTTAAATAGAATTGTTTTGATATTGAAATTTGTTTTATGAAGTTTTTTGAAGCAACGCAACAAACAATTTTGCATGACACCATTTCTAAAAGCTTCAAGCATGTGCCAACAATTTTGCCAAGTATAACATTTTGTCACAAAATAAATATAATATACATAAAGTTAGTATAGAAGTGTTTCCATAATTTTGTTGAACCTCTGTATCATGAACAATCAAGCCAGCATATTCACGTAAAACAATAAATAAATAAATAGTTAAACCAGAACTGATTAAAAAGTTACATATACGCTGATAAAAATTTAAAAAAGGCAATCGAAATTTGTTTGATATGTTTAATCTAAAATGCTCTTTAGGATCTACCAAGTGATATATTTAAAATTAATCTAGTGCATATGTATGTAAAACAACAACTAAATAAATAATTAAACTAGACCTGTTTAAAAATTTACTTATAAGTAGATAAAGTTTTGAAAAATGCAATCAAAATTTGTTTAATATGTTTAATCTAAACAGCTCTTCGGGATCTTTCAAGTGATTTATTTAAAACTAATGTAGTGCACATATATACACCACAATTCATTTTACAGAATAAAAATAATAAAATTAATGATAACGTTAATAGGATTACCAAGTATTATTTTAAACTGAAAAAATTCTCAAATTGCAAAAAATGTTTTTACATTTTTGTAATATAACATATTTTTATTTTTAGATTTATCGTTATTTGATGTTTATAATAATAATAATTTAAGAAAAAGTTGATTTACAGATTCGAGTAAATAATTTCATTTTTATTATAAAATTTTTTCTGCGTATCTAGGAAATATAATATTAAATTTTTTTTTTCAGGAATGAAATAAAAGGCGATGAAATTTTATTCAAATGTTTTAAGTGTTAACACATAAAAATGCCTTTATAATTTAATTTTTATGCCGTCATTAATCTTTTTCCATTTACAATTTTTAAATATAATGGTTTTGTAACTTATAAATAAGAATAACGTTTTACCTTTAACTTAACGACTTTAGTAACTAATTTTATCTTTTCATTATAAATAGCCAAACTATTTAAGATTTTGCGGCGTTTGTACATTTTTAGAATCTTCTATTTTCAAACACTGAAGGGTTAAATCCAATGTTCAATAAATTCAGAACATTATTCTTATTTACGATTTATAAAAGATAAAATTAGGTTACGAGGGAAATTTATTACCTTTTACTTGATAGGAACCAGGGGGCCGAAAGAGAATATTTTCTTAAAATGGGACCAAAACTGTAAACGGAGCAAAGCAATTTCTCCTAATCGACCTTGTCCCCAAACGATAATAAATATTCTCATTTATCTCAACGCAACTCGATCTTGCTAAAAAAGGGGGGAATTCTTCTCGAGAAAATTCGTGTTACTTTTCTTCATCGTCCTATTTCGATAGTTGTGTCCTTACATTCAGATAAAGTTTAGATCCCACAGAAAACGGTGAGGGAGAAGAAAATTTGGAAAGCAGCCAAACAGTGAATTGAATGGGAATCGAAGTTAAACGTGGAACATCATTTGTGTGATTAAGAACTTCTTTTGAAATTAATAACAAAATTGCAACAAACAGTAATAAATTTCACTATTGAAGGTTTTTGTTGTTGATAAAACTGGAAATATTTTCCCTGCTGTATGAAAGTTATGAACGGATCTTAGATATTTTCGCATTGCTGATTTTTATGTTTAAGTTCAAAAACATGTAAACCATTTTTGTGTTCATGATAGGGCGCTTCTCTATCATGAACATATACTGTTTGCTTGCCTTTGAATCAATACTTTCATTTACATAAATATCTTAATTTCGTGTTAATTATATATATTTTTTTACTATCGGAAATTGGCTTCAAATATGCTATGGAATAGTTGTTTCATCGTAATTTAATTTAGCTGATTTGTCAAGTTAGTCATCACAATTATTAAATAACGATAAAGCAACTGAACCTATTCGAATACAATTTTTAAATATCTAAAAAAATATGAAAATTAAAAAACTATAAGATTAAAATAATTTAGATAGGGTAAACTAACCAGTGAAGGAACATTTAAACTTCGCTTGCCTTTTAAAAAATCATATTAATTTCAAAATTCGTAATTTTAGTTAAATGACAGTGTCAACATATTTGCTGCTAATTGCAAATTATGTAAAAAAAAATGTAGAGAAATTACATAATATTGCTTTAAAGTTTTGGAGGTTCAAATAACAAGTAGTAAGAAGACCAAGTGAAAGAACAGCTTTTCCCTGTGAAGGAACACACAATTTCCCAGTAAAGGAACAATTAATTTTGGTTATTTTTTGTTGTTTCGTTGTTTCACAAAACTTCATTAAACAAATTTCAATATCAAAACGATTCTATTTAATAATTTAAAATACAATTTAACAAGAAACGTGAAATCATGATTACTATTGCATTTAAAAAATAATAAGCAAGCTAGAGTAAAAGGATTTTCTCAGAAGAGAATCGATCCTCAGCTTATGACAGGCGAGGATACTGACCACTACACAATCGAGCAATACCGGAAACCGGTATCGAGACAGGGACGTTTAGATTTTCAGTCTAGCACTCTCTCAACTGAGCGATTTTGAGACATTAATGCCAATTAGTATGACTACTGCTGATCATTTCTTAAACTTTAACTAGTGACTTTGAAAAAAGTTGATATCAAAAATTTGCCTAGTGGTAACTTTGTTTTGAGGACCTAAATATTTTGTTCCTGTGCCGAGCTTTAAAATGGTGGCATACAAATTGCATTTTGTATCTAACGATTTTAACAATTTTCTTAAAAATAGAGCCATACACAAATAAATAAAGCCATTCCATTCACAAATGACAATTGAATGTCGCGGAATTAGTTATAAATATTGCTAAATTTTGAGCTTAAGTGGAGACCATTTTAATTTCAAATTTACTGAATGGCACTGAGTAAACTTTATATGTATTTTTTGGGGGACATGAATATTTTGTTTGATAATCAATCTTCAATATTGTGTCATACACGTAGTATTTATGCAGTAACTTCTTTTCGGAAATGATAGTAGAGTGGAAAGATTTATATAAGGCAATTGTTGATGAATTTTAAACTTTTTTAGGGACAATGATGAAATTGATACCTCAAAATTTCGCCTCCTAAGCGAAGTTTTTCGATGCTGCCACAGACGTTGTATTTCATCTGAGAATCTTTTTTTGAAACGACACATTCGAAAGTAGATTTTTATAGAATGAAATGAATCTATGAATTCTTAAACTTTAATAAGAGATGTTGGAAAAAATTTATATCAAACATTTGCATTGTGGTAACTTTGTTTTGGAAACATAAATAGTTTTTTCGTCCGTCAATCTTTGAAATTGTGGTACACACATTTTCTTTTATATCTAACGATTTTTAATATTTGTCACTTTAGAACGAACACTTTAAAAAGTTTTAAAGTGTAATTAACTATTCTGTGTAGTACATAATAATTTAAAATGCAATGTAACAAAAAAGAAAGAGTTCTGATTCTTATTACATTGAAAAAGTAAATGATCAATCGAAAAAGCCTGATTGATTATTGATTGAAATAAAATAAGGAGTTAGGAAGGAAGATTGTTTGGAAGGAAGACAAGTGAAATTTATATATATATATCATGATTACTATTGCATTTTA
>NC_092212.1:30529264-30545102 GCF_043381705.1 Parasteatoda tepidariorum | reverse complement strand
TTACAGATCTTCATTGAAGTTTTAATTTCATTTTAATACCACTGGGAAAAATGATAATGGAAGGGATTAAAAGTTGGCAGGTCTGCGTTACTATCATTGTTATTACAACCAGATGAAGAAGTGAGATGCCCGCTCCGCGGGCAGGTACTTTGCTCCAATTTCTATCAAGTCATTGTTATCAGCTTAAGCTTTTTCAAATACCGCGTATTTTTTTTTGCTGAAAATTGAAATTTTAATTCCATTTAATACCACTGGGAAAAATCATAATGAAAGTGATTAAAAGTTGGCAGGCAGTGGAGTGGAAAATAATTATAAATCCAAACAGGTAGAGGCTACCAACTTCCTACACTTCTTGCAAAAAATCATTCTACTGGTAGCTAAGTTAAAGTCTTAATGTATTATTTTTTATTCATTTAAACTTATTTTCCACAACACTATATATAAATGATTTAAAAGTTTATATGTAACGCCACATTTTGTTTCAGCTTTTTCGTGGTAAAGCTTTAAAATGCTGGCAAAATTACCAGCATTTCTCCGTTTAAATGTCTACGATTCTATAAAATATTTTTCAAAACCTGCAGTAGCTGACAGGCCTGTTAATCAAATCTACAAAACAAAGAATCATACATTAAAACATGAAACTTAACTACCACTAGAAGAAATTTCCCCCAAGACCGTAGAAAGTTGGCATATAGCAACAAAATATTTTGTATAATAAAGTCACGATATAAAAAAATCAAAAAGTGATTGCTCAGATTTTAAAAATTATTAAAAAATGTTTAAAAAAATTTTAATGTTAGAGAAAAATTTAAGAAGTTACTTTTCCACCAATAAAACCTTATTTCTGTATTTGTTACGTAACAATGTCATTTAAATTTAAATAACTTTACATATTCTTTTGTGAATAATTAAGAAATATGTGTTTTTTACACATTCTTCCAACTTAATTAATTCCAAAACATCGTATAGTAAACTTTCTAATCTCCTAAAACATTTTAAGGTATTAAAAATCAGTATCATATCATACATCTTATGAAGATGTTTGTTGCCAAAAAGATACATAGCAATGAAAATCGTTAGAATAATTAATTATGCATCTATCGCTAAGTTTATTATTTTGAATGTCAATTATATATCTTATAATATTGAATAGTTTTAATTGTTCTTTTGTTAGTAATTATCAGATACTTGTCTTCTCATATTCTTATAATAAATGAAACCGCAAATTGCATTGTATTTATTTGAATTCTTTTTTCATTAGATGCGTAGAAAACTTGATAATCCTAAAAATAAATTTTACAGTATTATATCGTATAACTTATGGATGTATTTTTGTATTGTTATAAAGAGGCATGTATGAAAAATATCGGTACGAAAGTCTTCTGAACAATTAATTGCATGTTTCGCTAAGCCTAATATTCCAAATATAGATTCAACATTGCTTTTCTGCCATATAAAAATGAATAGTTTTAATTGTTCTTTTTCATAGTAATTAACACATACTTGCCTTCTCATATTCTAATAATAAATGAAACTGCAAATTGCATTGTATTGATTCTAATTCTTTTTTCATCACATGCGTAGAAAACTTGATAATCCTAAAAATAAATTTTACAGTGTTATATCGTATATCTTATGGAGATACTTTTGTATTGTTATGAAGAGTCATGTGTGAAATATATGAGTACGAAAGTCTTCTGAACAATTAATTACATGTTTCGCTAAGCCTAATATTCCAAATATAGATTCAACATTGCTTTTCTGCCATATAAAAATGAATAGTTTTAATTGTTCTTTTTCATTGTAATTATCACATACTTGTCTTCTCATATTCTTATAATAAAGGAAACTGCAAATTACATGGTATTTATTCGAATTCTTTTTTTATTAGATGCGCAGAAAACTTAATCTTAAGGAGATATTTTACAGTATCATATCGTATATCTTTCGAAGGTACTTTTGTATTATTATTATGATGCATGTATAAAATATATCGCTAAAAAATATTTTAATAATTAATTATATGTTATACAAAGCCGAATATTTTAATAAATATTAAATTTAATATTAATTTAATTAAATTTAAAATTACTATTTTTTATCTGTCATATGAAATTTAATAGCCCAAATTATTCTTTTTCACTGTAATTATCAATTATTTGCTATCTCATATTCTTATAATAAAGGAAACTGCAAATTGTATCTTATTGATTCGAATTCTTTATTCATTAGATGCATCGAAAACTAAATAATCATAAAGATAAATTTTACAGTATTATATCGCATATCTTACGAAGATAGTTTCGTATTGTTATTTAGATATATGCATAAAGTATATCACTGCAAAAATCTTTTGAATAATTAATTATACGTTTCGCAAAGCCTATTATTTCAAATATAAATTCAATATTGCCTTTGTGCCATATAAAATTGAATAGTTTTAACTGTTCTTTAGAGAGCAATTATTAAACATATATGCCTCTTCCATGTTACGATAAATAAAACTACAAATTGCATCGCTTTAATTCGAATTCTAAATTCATAACATGTATAGAAAACAACCTAAAATGTTCTGAGAAAGCTTTAACATCTTCTGGAGAATGGTGGCATAGAAATGTTTCCCCAAAAGGCTTAGAATAAAGCAACTTGGACGCATTAATACCTTTTACTCGACCTAGTCGTTAATATATTATTTCATTATTTTCATTGCTGCTTTATTTCGCAATAAGAATTATTCCTTTAAATTGCTGCTTTCTTTTCTTTTTTTACTTTAGAACATTATAAAAATGGTTTTAACGTTCCACCGAAGTTTCGAACAGTAATGGAAAATAAATCTTGGAAAGATGCCATAAAATGAATTTGCAGGATGTGGTATAGAGGACTGAAGTCCAAACAAAAGTTGTGAACGCTTTCCGAAGATAAAATAACTGTCGTTTGCGATACAAATAGGTATTAATGTGATTTATTGCGGAGAAAATTGATGTTATACGATCTGCAGTTCTTATTTTTTTTAAAATAGCTCCATTCGTTTAAAATAATGCTATTTCTGATCATTAAATAACATATAAATAAATTTATGTGAAATCGTAAAATATGACTTGAAAGAGGAATATTAAATGAGAAAATAAAACATGCCAATTTTCTTTTGAGCTAATGGAAGAATCTATATAAAACGGAATGTTTATATGTATGCAAGTATCTGCGTATGTTTACATCTTTTACAAATCCGTACCAAATTTGGTGTAAATAAGTTTAACACGTTGAATGCGACGCTAATTTTACATGGCTTTCCCGGCTGGCCAAACGGTAAATAACTACAAAATAAATTTGCAAATTTTAGACAGATTTTCAAGTTTTTTTAAGAGGTTTAGCATGACATAGCTTGAAAAAAAGTGGTGAATAATATAAACCAACGAATTGTTTAGAAAGAGTGGTGGATAAGAGTCTACTAAATTGAATTTATTAAACTAAGAATCATTATTAATAAACTACCACTTGTAAATATTTATTTGCTGTCCGGAGCAAGTTGGCATCTCCGTGTATATAAATAAAACTATTTTTGTGTGTTCTATATTGCATTAATTTCTTCAAACCATTTTAGTAACGATAATAATATAGAAAACTTAAAAATTTACTCGAATTATGTGTTTCTAATAATCTTGGCTTCGCCAGTCACCGGTGACTCCCGTGGAGCTACGAACAAACTCAGTGCCGGTTACCGGTGACCCCCATGGCATTCAACGTGTTAAAGACAAGGCAGGCTTAACTATCAAAGGGTCGGTCTTTTAAGGGGTGTCGGTAGGGCATAAACCAATCATGCTAAAACTGACCTTTTTCTATATACCTTTACCTATGTACCTTTTCTCAGCATCATTTACACTAGATATCATTTCGATTTTTTTTCCTGCATGCCAAAGGAAATTTTTTTTAATAAGATTTAATAATAGGATTGATCCATAGGTATTGATAATTTTATGATATTGTTAAAAAAATTGTTGATTATGATGATTTTTGACTGTCAGGAGTTGACATCGAGCAATAGCATTATTCCAAATAATGCTAAATATAATTATCTCTATTTTGAAAGTGTAAAATTATCTCTATCTCGAACTTCTAAAAACATGATTTTCTTAATCTGATGACATAATTGATTGTAAAGTAGATAGTTAAAAAAGCAGACAAAATATCTTTTTCGCGGAGGCTACAAAGTATTGAACACAGAAATATCAAGCAAGTGAGCAGTCATAAGTATAAAAACTAAAACAAACATTTTTAAAATTTTCTGAATGAAAATACTTTTATCACGTGGACAACAAGAAACTGAGCTATAAGTTAAAAAGAATAGAAAGGTTGAAAGCCAATAGTTTATATCAACAAACGAATTGTTCTATATTATGTTTTAACTCTACATCTGCAGGTTAAACAATAATAATTTCATTCATTGAAAAATGAGTATTAATCGTGAGCTATATGTTGCGTAGAATTGAAAGTTTAAAGGGGGAAAATTGATATGAATAAATGATCTTTATGTGTGATTAAATTTTGTTTTTCATTTTTACAGACCAATAATTTTACTTAAGATAGTGATTATATTAAATATTTCTTAAAGATTTTTTTTGTTGTTTACAGTGGTACCAAATTTAATGTTATTTTAATATTTGAATAAATTTTATTTTAAAGATCGTTATGAAAATTACTTAAATAACGATATTAAACTGAAGTGCTATATCTCTTTCATGATTGGTGTCATTTATAAAACTTAAATGAGTGTCTTATCTTAGCCTGAACTACGGCAATGATTCGTTAAATTACTCTAGGGAACTTTTTTTGTTCGTTTACTAGAGATTTTTGAACGGATCTGTGATGTTTTTGCGTCGTTGATTTCAAATTTGCAATCGGTTTCTTCCTACAAGCTACAGTTTTTATGCAATTCCATAATCTATACCTAAGCAGTTTTTTTTTTTTTTTTTTTTTTTTTTTTTTTTTTTTTTTAGCAAATTCACTCGAGTGAATACTAAATGTCCTCACTTCTCTGCTAAGTATGCGATGAAAGGAAGAAGGCGTCATATTTTTTTTTGTCTTAAGTGTTGCTTTCAAAGGAAAAAGCAAGTGTATAGGTATGTTTATAAACTTAAACGCTCTTTATAAACGTTATACAGTCAGACAAAAACTTAACTAAAAATGTCATTCTGAAAAAAAATCTGAGGCTTTTGGAAACTAATTTTTACCCCCCCCCCCCAAATCAGTTACGAGCTTATCTAAATACCAAAACAATTTGCCTTTAGTGTTACTGATAAATCACGTAGTTTAAGTTGCATTTTAGCAGCATATTCGTAACACTCTTAGAGTAGCAGGGATGCCAACTGCTCCGCTCTCTGGAAAAGTTTTAATAAAGTGGTAGCGAATTAAATAGTACTAGTGGGCTACACCCCCTGCTCGCTAACGCTCGCCAACCCCCGAAAATTGCTACGCAGTCTTATATGGTTTGCTTCGCAAACCAAGCTCGCTTCTAACTTGGTACATTACAAATGTACAAATTCTAAGAATTCAAAACAGTCATTCAATTCCATACCACAACTTTTTTTTCAAAAAAAAAATTACATCTTTTTAGTAAATACTAAGTCATAAAATTAAATTTGAATTTCAGTTTCCGTTTTTAAAAGCGCTATATGTTGAGCCACCTCAGCTAGATTTGGCATGCGACATTTTTAGTGTCAATCATAGGTCGATTTTCTAGCGTTGACATTCGGGGAGTTGCAATGAGGCTTTTTTTTTTGGCGCCGTGTAAGAGAAATATATATATAGATAACTTGTAAAATGAGCCTAGTTACGCCTACCTTAAAAAAGAGTAACCAAATAATAAATGCTTTTAGGTTGCATGTTATATGATTAGTATAATTTTTACTATTTAGTGTGGGAAAAATTAATTACAATTAAAAATACTAAACTAAAAATATCTCAAATTTCGTTACCGCTAGAAAGTACTATTTTGCAAAGCTGAGAAAGTTGGCATCTCTTTGCTTTATTTAAATAAACTGGGCGGCAAAGCGGCCCCTATCCCATTCATCATTAAATTACATACAGTAAGGTAAAATACATTGATTTGGCAAACATTGTGGTAGCCATAAAAAATAAAGCCGTTTTCTTGAGAAATAATAAAACAATAAAAAAATTCCATATGACCAATTGATGGTTTTACATAACATTAGAAATATTGATTCTAGACTTAAATTAAAAATAAAGATAATACGTGATTTGATATTTACAATAATTGATTCTTGAAAAATGGAAGGCATAATTGATGAAGTTGGCATCTCTGGAGTAGTGAACAGATGATAAATCGTGCACCATATATCATACCTGCCAACTTTTAATCCTTTCGAGGGGGATTTTTCTCAGTGGTAGAAAAATGGAATTGATATTACAATTTTAGGTAGTAACATGCGTTGCATTTTGAAGCAGCTTATACAGGCTCTATCTACAGCATTGCATAATATTATATACATTTAATTTTTTTAAAAATAGTGGTGGTCAAAAGGATTATAAATTAAGTTTATAAATGCAAGGAATATATAGAAAGAATACACTTTACTACCACTTTATATATATATATATATATATATATTCAATTTAAGGGATAAATTCTCCACGTTTCGTTTCTCCTTGTTATTTCAATCGAACAAAATTGATGCATGAATTTTAAAGGTAAAAATTTTAACATTTGTTCGTTTACTGTGCTGCATTTGGTTGTTAAGAAAAATTTGTATTTGTAAAGCTATCTGTTAAACTTCAAAAATCGGACGAAGACTGTCTGTCACTATGTCATATGTTAATTTATAAATCAAATATGCCACGGAGGTGTGGGTTTCGTCGAGCTCGAGCGTTTCCCGGTTGGAACCTGTACCGCCTTTACTGAGGGGTCTTCCCTATTTCAGGAGGGAAGGGGTATTATATCTTTACTTCATAAATATATTTTTAATAAGTGCTTCTTTTCTTTAAAGCATTATATTAACACCGAATATTCCATTTAATTCATTCTAAAATCTAAATTTACATTTCAAAAACTATCTTAAAAGTTAATAAAAACATATGAGAAAACAACTGAAACATAAAGCAATGATTATATAGAATTATTTATTATTATGCTGAAATGTACTTGGCGAAGTTTTGTCAACACTGTTTTTTCTTTCTTTATTTATTTACGACGTATTTTTCCCTCTCTTTAATGTTTAAGAATGAAAAAACTTTTCAATATTTTTTTTTTCAATTTCAACAGCTTGCTGTCGGTAAGTTTAGTTCAAATAAATAAATAATTTCAAAGGGAACAGGGGCTATGAAAGGAGTATTATAAAACTATTCTATTATTAATAGGAAAGTTTTTTTTACAACTTGATCAATTCTTTGACATTGTCAGCTCTATTTTTATTGAAATCGTCAAATCTTTTTTCATAAAAAATATGCTATACAGTATTATTAAAATTGATTAACCTTATCATATATAGTCTGAAGTTTAAATAAAATCTGAATATTTAAAAAGTGGAAAGTTATTAATGCTTTTGCATGATACTGTGCAGCTGTTTGCTTTGTTGGATTAAAAATCAAACACGTTTTCAATACCATATACTATACTTCAAGAACAATAAATGAATTGAAATACATAATACTGAGATGTTATAAAATGACTCCTGATGTTGGAGTTTTTTTACTGTAAAACTATTGAATCAAACTGTTATAAGTTTCAACACTAACACATTTTTATCATTTATAAAACCATTCAAAAACTGATTTTGTTTTTAAAATTTCGTAAAAATGTAAATAATTTTGCAGAGTTTATTGATTTATTAAACGACGAAAAATTCTCGAATAATTGTTAATCTAACCAAATCTTGTTGAAAAAAATGATCCAATATTTTATTTATAAAAACACCTCCGAAGTTCTGATTGAAACGTAGTGTGGTAGCAATGATGAACGCCTCAGCTCCAAAATTCAATAAGACGCCTTGACTTTATCTTAGGGCTCCCACGGTCTGAAATTTTTTTTAAAGTGGTAGCAAAAGTGAGATCAATCCAGATGTTTTAAACATTCAATAAAAATGAAATTTAAAGAAAATATCTATGGCTGTATAAAATAACTCGGGAATAATTTGGTAATTTACAAATGAATCATACATTTAAGCATTTTTCAATAATCTTGAAAAATCTTAGCTACCACTTATTTATATTTTCCAGGTTGCGAAATTAATTTATATACTCAAGTACAGTGCTAAACCTATGAATATTTAAATTTCCTTGTCTGTGAGAACTAATTATATTTAATTATGAAAAATGTCTTACACCAGTGTTTAACGTGTAAAACGCGGATTGTTAATTTTAGAAAATATCCATAGGGTGTGGAAATATAATCGAACGCATAGCAAATATTCCTATTTTAAATTTCGTGAAAAACTTATTACCAAGATTTTCCATATTGAACGGTTTCTTATCTGAAGATGCAGTTAAAAAAGATAAATAAGATATAAATATAATTTATCAGTTAACCTCTTCGAGACGGGTGAGTCATATATGCATTCTCAGGGTGTTGATAATCAGGATAAAAAAGATAAAACTGGTAGGCAAACTATTTTTATACCAGTATATTTCTGGGAGAGGTAATAGTTTGCTTTATTTAATTCACCACTACTTAGTTCAAATTAAAAATTGTATAGTTACACTAGTATTGGATGATCTTTACATCCGACGCCTCATATCACAATCATCAAAATAAACAAACACCACAATAAATTAATCACAGATCCACCCATAGCATCACATTCAACTACAACAATACTGACAACTTTATCGAGCGTTTCCCCACGTTGACCATCAATCTACATTCAAAGCCACACATATTTTTATATTTTATAACCGTCGTTGAACAGCCGATCCAATTTTGGGTTTACGACTACTAATGCTCAACTCCGTAGCCTTGTAATTTTAGAACAAGTCCTGAAGCCAAGGAAACTCCTATATCAGTACACCCAGAGGTATGATTTGCTGTGAGAACATGGAGGATTTTGTGACTTTACATATTTAACGTGCATCAGTCACCATTTTACTACACGGAGAGTCTTCGGTCAGCAGGGATCGAACCCATGACCTCTTGGAAATGACCCTAGTGCCCTGGCAACCAGGCTATCCCGGCCCCCAGACATAGATTTTTTAATATTTTTTATATCCGTCATTGAACAGCCGATCCAATTTTTTGTTTACGGCAACTAATGTTTAACTCCGTAGCCTTGTAATTTGGGACCAATCCAGAAGACAAGGAAACTCCTGGATCAGTAACCCGAGAGGTATTGATTTGTAATGGGAACATGGAGGACTTTTCGACTCGACAAATTCAACGTGCATCAGTCACCATTTTACTACGTGGGGAGTCTTCGACCAACAGGGATCGAACCCACGAACTCTTGGACATGGACCCAGTCCCAAAAGCAAAGCTGCTTCTTTTTATTTTCATTAACTCAAGCAAAGTACTTGAATCCTGTTAACAGCTACCACATAGACTGCTGACCACAAAGGATCAATTCAAAATATACATGATAGATGGGATAGGAGCCCAGTTCTCAATTCAATTCAAGACAAGAGTAGGATTGGTTGTGTTAGATTTAAAGTGAAACCAAAAATAAGTCTGTCAAATTAGCTAGTCCCGAAAAGGTTAAGTTATAAATTTAACGGAAATCTTATTTTCAAGATTTCTTCTACTACATGTTGTACGAATATAAATAACAGTTCTTGCCCCTAATTGAATAATTAAGATTTCAGTTCAAAAATTTTTTGTAAATACTCTTATAATTTTGGTTCGTTGTTCAAAATATATACTTGTACCATATATTCACCATACAGTTCTAGTTTCGCACAATATTCGAGCCAGTTAAAGGCGGCATTACTAATCAAGCAATGACAACTACGTCAAACGTAGGGCAAATAGTTCAATTATAAATTTTACGAAAAACTTAATGCCAAGATTTTTATAACAATCATTACATGCATTGCCATTGTTTATTTTACCCTTGACGAAGTTAATGCGACCACAGGCGACCAAAATAACTAGAAGTGGTAGAAACTCAATTCACTTTCATTTATTTATTATATCTTTAATTATTCAATTGTATGATCACTATGACTTACAATTTAAATAAAACAGAAGCATCATTAGCGACAGAAAAAATATACTATAATAAATTAGCTAATTTTAATGTCTCTTGATAAAATTTTGGAAGTTTATTACTTAGCACTTTTATTCCTTTCAAGGATGATTTTCCCCATGGAATAAAATAAAGTTGAACTTAAATTTTAATTTTAGATCTAATCACTAATATGCTTACTAATAACTCTTTCACTAATATGCTTAATTTTTTTAAAAATAGTGGTGGATTAAAAAGATTATAAATTAAGTTTCAAAATGCAAGGAATATATAGAAAGCATACATTTTACTATCACTTTAAATATAGAAATAAAATTTTACGCCAAATGCGTAAAAATCCGCAGGTATGCTGTTACTACCTTGTGAATAGTATAGCAAGGCTGCTAACTACTACACTTTATACAAAATATTATATTGAGTGGTAGACAATTAAAAATATCCAAATTAAATAAAAGAAAGAATAATACATCAAGGCATAAACTTAGCTGACTCTTGGAAGAAATTAATCCAAAAAGCGTAGAAAGTTGGCTAGCCTGGTATAGTTAATACTTGACTAGAATGTGATTGGTTTATAATTGGCCCGTTAAGCGATGTGTTAGTAAGATTAAGGATCAAATGGTCCAATTATAAATTTTTCTAAAAACATATTACGTAGACTTCTTTAACGATAATAACATGTAAATAAAATTGTGTTTTACTCAAGATAAAGAAATGATGAATAGTTTGTAATAAACGGTAGTTGGTTTGGGGCCGTGATGCCACAATGTAAAATATTTAGCAATTCTATTGGTAGTATAATGGAAACATACTACTGAATAATATTCTTATTATGTTTTATTGAAACTTCAAGTTTTGAAGGTCAAGGGTAATTTTTCTTTATATTAGATTACGTGTATACACAAAATAAACACTTAATTTTAAAAGTGTGTTGAACTTATTGTGAAATGTTAATTATTAAAATTCTTTCAATCCACCCAATGCAATCTGCTACTTTTCTTTCAAAACTTTTAGATAGAAAACATTTTACTCTAATCAATTTGTATTTTGGACATCATCCAAGTATCCATTTATCAATAACCTTTTTCCGAGGAATTGAAACATATAGCTGAATATCATGACATTTATCAAATTTTTTTGCGAAGTTGCAAACTGAAATAGCAATTTTTTTTCTATGAGTATATATTTCTTAACCCTTTGGGGACGGGTGATTCAGAAAAGCATTCGTACAAAATCAGAATCAAGTCGTAATTAAATAAAAAACGGTAACTTAAATGTAGTCGTTGCTAATTTGACAGACTTACTTTGCTTTTAATTTCATTATTGTTAGTTTAAACATATATATAATCAATGTTAATTCAAAGTATAACTAAATAGTTTTATTTTGAACAAAGGATTGGTGAATTAAATAAATCAAACAATTATTACTCCGCCCACAAATAAACTGCTAAAGAAATACTTTGATTACCAGTTTTATATTTTTAACCTGATTGATACGGTTTTATGCTGTCACGTATTTGTGACAGTCGGCCCGAAAGGGTTAAAGAATCAGATAATTCTGAATCTTAAATTCACATAGCCACGTATATACGCCTTTGATATACTATAAATGCCAACCGCTCCGGATTCAACAAAATATTTTATAAAGTGGTAGGAAAATACAAACTAAATTTTTACATTTTCGACTAATTTTACTTATTTTTTAAAAGTCTCAACACCGACTAACTATATACTAAACTCAGCTGAAGAGCATATATGGGTGTCTGAGATGGCTTGCTTACCAACGCCTCCTATAACTAACTGAAAGCCTCCACACGGTTTTTTATAGGTAGTCCGATCAGACCACTGTGAAGGATATCCACTTTCCGAACGAGTCATTTAATACAAAATTTAGTTAAAATAAGAAAGTGGTATCAAATATATGACTAAAATTTTTTTTATTTATGAATATTATTGGTTTGCCTTATTCACTTGTCAACCACTACAGATTCATTTCTCAAATAAATATGATACATTTCTCTCAATTACTTTTATAAAAGGTTATGGGTTCATGAGCACAACTGGTTCACTTTTTAAGCAGTCTGCACGGACTACTTATAAAAGACCGTGTGGAGGCTTTTTGATGTTGGAGGTGATGACTTTACCTATTCATCCTGATCTTGATCTATGCAGTGGTTGGATGAGGTGGTAGAAAAGCAAAATGAGTAAAAAGAGTTTTCTTGATCAAAGATGAGCTTTAAATTATAACTGAACAGTTATATACAATGTGGTGATAAAACCTATGACTGAGCAGTTATATACAATGTGGTGATAAAATCTATGACTGAGCAGTTATATACAATGTGGTGATAAAACCTATGACTGAGCAGTTATATACAATGTGGTGATAAAACCATAGTGTAATAAATAATATAAAATTTAAGTTATATTTGAATGCAAAGTTCAACTGCAAATAAACAGTAATTAAGAATGGTAGAAATCACATAAATCTCGAAGCGGAATTAACTGATTCGTCTGTAGTAATAAATCGATGATGAGGAGTAGTGAGGAGGAATGGAGATGGGACGAAGGGGGGGTGCTCAGCACCAAAAAATCGAGAGTGGGTTCGTGTAATGTAGAAATGTAGAGTGACATGGGGTATAATTAAACGACAATAAAATCATAAATATAAAATAAAGTAATCATGAAAATTATAATCATCGATAATATTAAGGAAGGTCTGGGTAAAATATGCACAACGCACGATAATCAACGCAAATTTAATAAAAAATAAGATTAAAATAAAATAGATATATACAATAGGAAATAATCAATGAGAGAAGATTAAGTCATGAGCTCTGTTACAGTGGGGACCCAGACGTCCTGGTTGAATAACCATTAGTCTTAATCATACTACATATATTTCTTGGGAACGACCCCTTGGATTAGATAAACCAAGAATCATATATTAAAAGACTACAACTCAAAATTATTTATGCGTTGTCTGGAGGGAGTTGGCATCCAGGGCTTAGTGACAGCAAATGTGGGATATATCTAGATATGTTAATGTATCAATAAATATTTAATTTAAGGGAAATACATGTGGGTGCAAAAAATAACTCAGGAATAATTTCGTAATTTACAAATGAAAGATAAATTTAAGAATTTTTTAGTAGTCTTGAAAAATCTTAGCTGCCACTTATTTATTTTCTCAGCTTATGGGAACCCTAGCATCTTTCATATATTTTCAAAAGCAACGAAGTCATAACATTAAACACATATAAGTATGATGAAAAAGCTGAAAAAACTGGTTTTGAAAGTTCCTAAAAATGCATTAAAACACCCCATGAATCCCTCATATATGGGTATTCTGCAAAGAGTGACTTAGGCACAATAATAACCCCATCACAGCGCTGTAAACTACTACGCTTTTGTCAAAACATTTTATAAAGAGGTAGACATTTAAAAACTAAACCTTACAAAATGTGTTTGAAAATTATACAAACATTTTAAAAGCCACACCGCAAAAGATCTTTAGCACAGTGTCATTTCTTATAAACATTTGGAATCTTTTGCACGTAATGGTGTGGGAAAAAAATTAAAACAAATTTACAGAGCAAAGAATCATACAATAAACCATAAATTAGCTGCAACTAAAAGAAATTTTCTCTAAAAGCGTTTCAAGTTGGCAGCTATGCTATCCCTTCAGCAAGCGGAAATATTTCCCTTTGACAGTACTAAGATGACAATTTGTTCCGCCTTACTAAAAATATTTTCTGGTGGTAATGAAATTCAAGTTATTTTTAGGTTTGTACTTTTCATTTCAAGTAATTTTTCCACCTCTACATATCAAAAGTTCAAAGTATTATAAGAAAGCAACGTAATTGTAGTTATCTCGTGGTGACACTTAAAAGTGTAATTTTTTTTTTAAAGAAAAGACTAATATTGAAATGACACAGGATTTATTGAAACTGGAAAGACGACAAAAAGCTGCTTATTTTTGAAGCAATGCATCTTTGTACAGAATACAAAATATTACCTTTTTCTGTGCACTCCAGTTATCATAAAGTACTATCTTAATGACAAAAACTTCAAAATAAATGGGAAAATGCCCGTAAATGGTCTCAGGAGCTCAGATAAATTTTAAAGATTATGAGGAAATAGTTCTAAGTACTCTTATATGGGTCACATTTTTATAATATTAAACAATGAGGTGAACCGGGTTCGAATCCCAGCAACTGCTGGTCGATTCGAGTTCTGCACCCGGCTTGCACTGACCACAGTGCTGACGTAAAATATGCTCAGTTGTAGACGGAATCGAGGCTTAACCCCTTGGGGACGGGTGATTCAGAAAAGCATTTGTACAAAATCAGAATCAAGTTGCAATTAAATAAAAAGCGGTAACTTAAATGTAGTCGTTGCTAATTTGACAGACTTACTTTGCTTTTTCTTTAATTATTGTTAGTTTAATCATATATATAATCAATGTTAGTTCAAAGTATAACTAAATAGTTTTATTTTGAACAAAGTAATGGTGAATTAAATAAATCAAACAATTATAACTCCGCCCACAAATAAACTGCTAAAGAATTACTTTGATTACCAGTTTTATCTTTTTATCCTGATTGATACAGTTTCATGCTGTCACGTATTTGTGACAGTCGGCGCGAAAGGGTTAAAGTCCTTTTGCCCTCAGTCTGACTGTGGGAGGTTTTCCGTGTTACGCAAATGCTGGTTAGTTCCACCCAAAAGTCCTCATGAAGGCAAATTTCTCCCAATACTTGATCCAGGAGTTCCCTTGTCTTCTGGATTGAGTTCAAAAATACAAGGTTACGGAGTTGAACATAGGTAGTTGTAAACCCAAAATTGGGTCGGCAATTCAACGACGGTTAATAAAATATAAAAATATTAAACAATTAATTTATGCTGAATATATTGAATTATAGTAAAATATCTATTATTTAATGTTAAATATTTTTCACAAGTGCAAGCTAATTATTTAAATTATGATCCAAATTAAAATTTAAACCTAAGCCATAATTAAAGGGATGCTAACTGCTCAGTTTTCAGGTAAAGATTTCATAGAACAATGGAAAAATTGAGCATAAAAACTGCTGAAATTATTCTCGCCAACACTTTAAAAAAAAAATCACATTGAGAAAACTACAGCAAGTTGAAGTTTTCTATGAATTTTGAATTATTTATATGAAGCGACTGACAAAACAACCTAACCCAGAATCTTACATTTAGCTACCACCGTAAAAATTTTTTGCCTAATTAGCGAAACACGTACTCTGCTGTTGCCAAATTCTATTTCTGCTCACATCTCTCATGTAGCTCCGAATATTACTCGATTCGACTTATTATACCCAGCATTTACGCACCTAGGCAATTGCTGAGTTTAATTAAAAGTACCACGGATGGGTAGCTAGCTCAGTAACTACAAAAAAATTGAAATATATTTTATTATATACTAGCCGCCTAAGGCGGCCAGCTGTCCGCCACGCTGAAGGTTTTCACAAATAAAGTTTTTTAAAACGTAGCAGGAAATCTGAAGATTAGTGGACAATTAAAGTGTTCCTGTCCTGCAATTTTGTCTTCATATCCAGTTCTGCTGCAGATGTGTTATAGCTCTTGAGGATGTTTGAAATTATATAGCTACAACGCTTAAGAAA
>NC_092212.1:30492243-30527206 GCF_043381705.1 Parasteatoda tepidariorum | reverse complement strand
ATAAATGTAAACTAATGCGAACTTTACAATTAAATTATTAATTCCTTCGTATATTATTGGTTTAAGTTGTCGAAAATTAATATTTCAATTGTAAGGTTCGCATTAGCATACATTTATAAGAGTGGGGAAAAGTATATGCATTTTTTAATAGTTTTTTGAATATGGCTCTTTGAAGACGAAAAAGCAGACGAAAAGCATAGACTTACAAAATGACTGATAACTAAATAACTAATCCAAATTTTTAAAAAAGAAAAAAAATACTTCTTCATTATGTCAAAACACAATTATGTGCCGAGTTTCGTGCCTGGGCGAGGCTTCTGGGGCGATATATTGTGATTACAGACACACACACACACAGCCGCTTTTATTATTATGTATAGATTTATATTTTATACTGGTAATCGGCAATAAAATTCATTATTTTTATTAAGGTTTAGAACATTGAGATGAAGATCAAAAAACGGAGGTAACTAAAAAGTTTTTTTTGATTAGTGCACCTGTAAGCCAATTTTCTTTCACACGAAGCGTATTAAGTTAGTTTTGTCATGTAATGTTTGCCCTTGGTGTTATTTATTTTTATTATTCATTAGTACAGTCCTAATATTATCTATTATTATCTACTATTAACTTACTTTCGTTTTCCTTTTATATTTCCGTTTTTAATTAATTTTTCTAATTTCGTGTGTTTGGGACGTTGTGAGTCAATTTTTATGGATTTAAACCACGGTTCCCAAACTTTTTTGATCCATGGACCCCTTTTTAAAGTCAAAACTTGCCCACATACCCCCATGTGAAAAACTGCATATATGTACGGTATTAAAATTTAAAAAAAAATCATTTTGTTGAGGAACTATTTATTTAAATTACATCCTCTGTTTGAAATAAAATAAAAAATTAATGACTTGGATGAACGTGATGAGATTTTAAGAGTGTTTTTATGTCCTGCTCAATGTTTGTGAGCACTAATTTTTAATCATTTATTTATTTATTTGTGATGAGGCTCATTACGGCACTGAATCTGTGAGAACAATATCCTCTTCCCAAGTTTTGTTTATACAGAAAAAGTTTTGCAACAAACGCAGTTTTACGATTTTAGTTATATGATTAAATTGTTTATTTTGTAGTTTCAAATTAGTTTCGTTAAGTTTGGCAAATATACTGAAAATACATTCGCTGCAGCTTGTTTTAAGCTAGCCAGAAAACCTCTTCCTACCATTGCCGGAGCACTGTCAGTAGCTACAGAAATGAGTCAAGGGTATGTAGCTTTTAATTCAGTCAATAGCGTTTCACCTTTCGTATCGCTTTCCAAACATTTAACAAATAGCAATTCTTGGTAAATTTTTTATTCTCTTACAAATCTTACATAAGCTAAAAGTAAAAGCTTCGTTTTCTGGATAAGTGTACTCGTCAAGGTGTATAGAAAATTCAGATATTTTTAAGTACTCACATGAAGAATTTTCTACGCACTGAGATATTTTATCAATCATTCTATGTACATTATTATTACTCCGTGGAATTATTTTTACAATGCTAAAAGCTGGTTTGTGCAACCCGATGAGTATTATCTCACTTACAGCTAGTAAAATAAGTTCTGAAATAGTGTGAGGCTTTCCGGACTTTGCAATCATGTAATATATAGAAGCAGGCGAAACTATGAGAAATATGCAATCCATCGTCACCTCGCTTAGATGTTGTCCCTATAAGTTGTTGCAGTGACGGTGTTTTCAGATATTTTTCTTTGACTGTTTGAAAAATAGTTACATTTTTATCTTTTTTGTCACTATGGATTTTTATCAATTGTTCGTTAAACTTGGAATGCTTCATTGAATCACTTGACTCATTCATACTGTTATCTCTCAAAAAGGGAAGAAAATATAATTTGTTCCTTGGCTTGTTTAATTTGTAACAAGCCACTGTTAATAATTATAAGCACCCACCTTTATCTATAGTTTACTTAAGACGTAAAAATCGCTACGATTTTATTCATCTTAATTTCCATAATAATATGAACCAATCCTAATTTCTTTATTTTTTATTAAACTTCACGTGGACCCCCTGACGTTATTCAGGGATCCCTAAATCAGTTTTTATTTTTCACGGTCCCCCTGAATCCCTGGGGGTCCACTTGGACCACTTTGGGAAACACTGATTTAAACAGTTATAACAATTTAGAGCCTCTTAAGAAATATGTTAAACATTTTAATTATTCTATACGTTGTATCCGGCACGAACAGCCTTAATTCAGAGGGAATCTTCAGATCGACATCCTGTTTCTCTGAAAGCAAAAGATTTTTTAAATTGCATTCAATACTCGAAACTTTTCCGCCTTATAAAGCGTGTGGTGATAAAAGATGCAAAACTTGCCCTAATATTGACAAAATATATATAATTCATAATAACGATAGCTCCAAATTTGTTTGTAAAATTAAAAATGTTATTTATATGTTTACCTGTGTTTTTTGTAGTATGAAATATGTTGGACGAACCAGTAACTCATTAAACAACACCGTTCAGATGTAAACAGTTATAAAATTATCAATAACCCCGAATCATTTTAGAGAACAAAATTTTAACAGTGTCAAAATTAATATTTTAGATATAGTAGAAGATTTTGATTTAAGACTAGAAAGAGAAAATTACTATATGTTTTATACAAAACAATTTTGTCGTAAGGGCTAAACGATACCTTCCAACATACACAGATTAACTTTAATAACACTTCAACTTACTCACTTTTTTATATTAAAGATAAGCGTACAAATCGAGGTAAACGGGGATCAGGTAGTAATAGAAGCTCTCTTAATAGTGACAAATTATATATAAATTTTATTTCTAATGTAAAAAAAATATTTTAATAGACATTATAATATTGAACAAAGGAAAGATTTTGTTTTCTCCTTTAAGAATTATGATGTGTATAAGCTTCAAGATCTTATTATAAACTTTTCTTTTACTAATTTACACTTCAAAATTCTTTGTTTCAATCTTGAAAAATCTGAAATTTTCCAGAATAAAAATAAAAATTTAGATAATTTATATTTCAATAATAACTTTCGAAACCCTATTTTTGATAAGATCAAATTTCATAATATTTCTGAAAATTTAAAAATAAATTTCCATTGAAAGATTATAACATAATTAAAAGCCTTAAATATAATAAATTTCTCGGTAGAAATATATTTAATTATAGTGATATTAGAAAAACCTTAGGGAGGATTAATATAACTGATTACGAATGTCACTCACTGTGAGGAAGAGAAGTAATTTGATTTTCTTGATAAACATCATAAACATATTATTATAGGTAATTTAAATATTATAGAAAACTTAGAACTTAGGAATTTAATGACAAAATGCACAAACTTTAAACCCATTTACCATAGTTCAATTAATAAAATTCTATAATGCTTTCTTAATTATCTCAATAGTTTTTGTTTAAAGATATCAAATAGATTCTCTTTACCTTTAGGTATGTTAACAGAGTGGAAATGGACTGTTTTTTATTACTTTAAAAACTTTGTTTTCAATAATAAAGAAAATTTCAACAACGGTAACAATTCCACGAGTTTTTCTAAAATTGTTCAATCAATTAAGCAACTACAAAATTTTTTTTTAATTACCCCTATAGACAAAGTTAACACTAATTATGCAATCTTCTGTAAAAAATTCTATGTCGAACTTATAAATGCGTATTTAAAAATTAGTAAATATTTTAAGCTTAGTAATTTAAATATTGATATTCTCATTAAAATTTTTTAGCTTTATATAAGAGGTTAAAAATTAAAATTACCAACTTAAAATTTCCTTACTTAATTATCAGTCCTAAATTTTATAAAATTCCCATAATATTTAGAACAATTTATGGTCTAATACCTACCTAACGAAACCTGGCATCATTTTCTCGAACTACTTAAATAAAATTATTAACAATATTATTACTGAAGGTTTTTCTTGGATTATCACTAATAATCAGCCAATTTTAGAATTTATTAAACGTAATTAAATGAATTCTATTGCGACTTTTGATTTCCAGAATCTTTTCAATAGCATTCTCATTTCTTAACATAAACTAACGAGCTTAACTCAATGAAAACTTCTTTATAAATTACATAATTTTTTCCATGTGCAAATCCATTTTGGGCAAATCCGTAGTAAAAAACGGGCAATTCGTGTTTCTTTTTCCCTCTCTTTTTTTTCTTAAATAAATGTTAATTTTCTAAAATCATTAAAATTGTATAATTAAATATCAAACTTATAAATTATGAACATCTTTAAATTATCCAGTTTAATGTTGCCTTGCGCACATCCATTTTCGGGATAATCCTTGGCAACTAACAAATCAAGCGGGCTTCAGTACTGCAGTAAGAACGTGTTAAAAAAAATCCCTCTACTTAGTTTTTACCTTAATTTGCTCCTCCGTTTTCATATTTTGTGATCTGGCAATCTTATTACGAAAATATATTAAATCATTCTTGAATATTTTCCCATACTTGCAAGTTCATTTGAATACGCTACTCGCTTTATAGTTTTCGTTTTGTGTTTTGTTCTGTTTTTTCTTATATTTTGTTTTCTGTTTTTTGCGTGATATTCATTACTTAATGTATTCTATTTTGTTCAAAAACATTTTTGTGTGCTCCTCACACTATTGTATTGATATATTTTGCTTTGGCTATATTGATACAATATTAGAAAGCACTCCTTTTTGCGAATATTATCGTGTGAGCAGATGAAGAGATTATATCTTTTTTTAATTATTATGTTTTTTTATTTTATTTGAATAATCTTGTTCTTCTCTCTTCATTATTCCGTAATTTTTTCCATGTTTTCTCAGTAATTTAAGTTGCTTTTTCTTTGGAAGTTTTCTTTATATTTTATATGTTTTGTTTTATATGTCTCTATAATTTATATGCATAGTTTTCTCAAATGTTACATTTCGAAGTTTTCTCTATGTTATCGAGTGAATTTTAAAAATTCCTGGTTAGAAATATTTTATTGGATAGCATAAACACTGCAAATTGTAGGAAGAAACCTACTGCAGATTTGAAATGAGTGATGAAAAAATATCTAAGATCTGAAACTGCTCCCCAGTGTTATTGCTTTCATCATGATAAGTGAGAATCGACCCTCAGCTTCTCTCATGACAGACGAGGATACTGACCACTACACAATCGAACAATACCGGAACCCGGTATCGAGCCAGGGACGTTTAGACTTTCAGTCAAACACTCTCTCTACTGAGTGATTTTGGGACATTAATGCCCATTAGTACGACTACTGCTGATGAATTCTTAAACTTTAACCAGTGACTTTGAAAATCAATCGTGGTAACTTTGTTTTGAGGACATAAATATTTTGTTCGTGAGTCGACCTTTAAAATGGTAGCAAACAAATTCCATTTCGTATCTAACGATTTTAAAATTTTTCTTAAAATTAGAGCCATACACAAATAAACAGAGCCATTCACAAATGGCAAATGAATGTCGAGGATTTAGTTGTAAATATTGCTAAATTTTGAGCTTAAGTAGTGACCATTTTAATTTCAAATTTACTAAATGGCACAGAGTAAATTTTTTTTTTGGGGGGGGGGGGATGAATATTGTGTACGAGAATCAATACTCTAAATTGCTTCATACACTTTGTATTTATGCTGTAACTTCTTTCCTTTCCGGAAATGGCAGTAGAATGGAAAGATTTATATAAGGCACATGTTGATGAATTTTCAACTTTTTCAGGTACAATAATTAAATTGATACCTCAAAATTTCACCAACTAAATGAAGTTTTCATTTCATCAATCTTTTCTTCGCTTCATAATCTTCACGATGCTGCCATAGACGTTGTATTTCATCTGAAAATCTTTTTTTGAAACGACACATTCGAAAGTAGATTTTTATAGAATGAAATGTTAATGTATTCTTAAACTTTAATAAGAGATGTTGAAAAAAATTTATATCAAACATTTGCATTGTGGTAACTTTGCTTTGGAAACGTAAATAGTTTTTTCGTCCGTCAATCTTTAAGATTGTGGCATACACATTCTATTTTATATCTAACGATTTTAATATTTGTGACTTTAGAACGAACACTTTAAAAGTTTTAAAGAGCAATTAACTATTCTGTGTAGTACATAATAATTTAAAATGCAATGTAACAACAAGAAAAATTGTTTGTTACATTGAAAAACTAAATGATCAATTGTAAAAGCCTGATCGATTATTGATTGAATAAAAATAAGGAGTTAGGTATAAGATTACGTCCAGATTAAATAACTTTTAGGAAGACACTTAACACACTATACACTAAATAACCACGATAGAACATATAAATTTTTGATTTAATTTTTTTTTAAAAAATAGTGGTGATTAAAACCATTTAAAAATTAAGTTTATAAAAGAAAAAGTAGTAAATAATTATGACCACTTTAAATATAAAAATAAACTTTTACGCGAAATGCGTAAAAGTTGGCAGATATGAAAATGAAAGGGAATTATCCTAAGTTGGCAGGTAATGAAGTTGAAAGGGAATTATCCAAATATATATATATTTGGATAATTCCCTTTCGAGATAAAATTTCAGAAAAATATTATCAATTGGGATCAATAAAAAAGCAACACAACACTGTAAAACATAACACAAAAATTATAAGTGCTAACTTCTTGAAAGAAAACAGTCCCAAAGACATGTTATACGTTCCTCCTAACTCACGATTACGACATGAAATATGTAGTATGTATTTTCTTTTATACAAAATGTATTATTATTTAGGATGGTCAGACCTTATATTTAATTTAAAATTTCTTGTTTCAAATGTTAAAGGAACCTATGCGCTTAAAATGCCTTTAAAAATATCTTTTCAATATTTAATTACATGCTTCATTAAGCCTTTTATCTAAGATAGAAATTGAACATTGATTTTAATTGTTCTTGTAAGAGTAATTATCAAATGCATGCTCTCCTATATGTTATAATAAATAACATTGTGAATTACATTTCTTTCATTTGATTACTTAGAAACCTAAAAAACTTTTTAATCTTTTGAAGAATCGTATATCTTATGAAGATTGTGACCATATATACTGGGCTGCCAACTACAACGCTTTTTGTAAAATGTTTATAGAATGGTAGACAATTAAAAACTAAAGCTTTTAGAACTTTGCGCAATTTGGACAACATTCAATGAATCCCACCACGAGGGAGGTGAAGCTAAATGGCGTTTTGTATGATCTTTTCAAAATTATTTACATGCAGGGGAGTGGAAAATAATTATAAATCCAAGGCTGCCAATTTCCTACGCTTTTTGCAAACAATCATTCTAGTGGTAGCTAAGTTTAAGTCTTAATGTATTACTTTTTATTCATTTAAACTTATTTTCCACAACACTACATATAAATGATTTAAAAATGTATATGTAACACCACATTGTTTCAGCTTTTTCGTTCTAAAGCTTTTAAAATGCTGGAAAAATTACCAGTATTTCTGCAGGCTTTAGTGTTTAAATGTCTGCCACTCTATAAAATAGTTCACTGAAAGTGCAGTAGCTGACAGACCTGTTAATCAAATTTACAAAACTAAGAATCAAACATTAAAACATCAAACTTATCTACCACTAGAAGGAATTTTTTAGAAAACCGTAGAAAGTTGGCAGCCTTGTATATGTAAGGTATATGGCAACAAAAATCATTTGTATAATGGCGCGATAGATAGGTAAACAGCAACAAAAATCATATTTCAAGATAAAAAAAATCAAAAGTGATTGCTCAGATTTTAAAAATTATTAAAAAATGTTTACAAAAAATGTTATTGTTAGAGAAAAATTTAAGAAGTTACTTTTCCACCAATAAACCCTTATTTCTTTATTTGCTACGTAAAAATTTTGCGTTTTGTTTTGAAACTACATACAAAATTGTAACATAGTTTTGTCAATCTGCCATAACTTACTGAGATTCTTTGAGTGATAAATAACAGATATCATCCATTTGTCTACACTAGCTCCATGTCCATACTTTATACGCCCCTCTCCTCTATAAATAATTTATATAATTCGTTATGTAATTTATAACCAAACATTGTTTGAATAATAAATTAAATTTTTCGTTAATTTTTTTTTTTGCCTAGCCTAATGAACATTTATGTCATTTAAATTTAAATAACTTTAAATGTTCTTTTGTGAATAATTAAAAAATATGTGTTTTTAACACATTCTTCCAACTAAATTAGTTTCAAACCATCATATAGTAAACTTTCTAATCTCCTAAAACATTTTAAGGTATTAAAAATCAGAATCATATCATACATCTTATGAATATGTTAATTGCCAAAAAGATGCATAGCAATGAAAATCGTTCGAATAATTAATTATGCATATATCGTTAAGTTTATTATTTCGAATGTCAGTTATATATCGTACAAGATTGAATAATTTTAATTGTTCCTTTGATAGTAATTATCAGATTTATTACATGTTTAAATTTAAGTAATTAATTACAATTAATTAATTAAATGACATGTTTAATCACATGTTTCGCTAAGCCTAATATTTCAAATATAGATTCAACATTGCTTTTCTGCCATATGAAAATGAATAGTTTTAATTGTTCTTTTTCATAATAATTATCACATACTTGCCTTCTCATATTCTTATAATAAAGGAAACTGCATATTGCATCCTATTGAATCGAATTCTATATTCATTAGATGCGTAGAAAACTTGATAATCCTAAAAATAAAGTTTACAGTATTATATTGTATATCTTATGGAGATACATTTGTATTGTTATAAAGAGACATGTATGAAATATATCGGTACGAAAATCTTCTAAACAATTAATTACATGTTTCGCTAAGCCTAATATTCCAAATATAGATTCAACATTGCTTTTCTGCCATATAAAAATGAATAGTTTCAATTGTTCTTTTTCATAGTAATTATCACATACTTGCCTTCTCATATTCTTATAATAAATAAAACTGCAAATTGCATTGTATTTATTCCAATTCTTTTTACATCAGATGCGTAGAAAACATTAGAATCCTAAAAATGAATTTTACAGTATTATATCAGGTATCTTATGGAGATATTTTTCTATTGTTATAAGGAGACATTATGAAATATATCGGTACGAAAATCTTCCGAACAACTAATTACATGTTTCGCTAAGCCTAATATTCCAAATATAGATTCATCATTGCTTTTCTGCCATATAAAAATGAATATAGTTTTAATTGTTCTTTTTCATAGTTATTATCACATACTTGCCTTCTCATATTCTAATAATAAATGAATTCTGCAAATTGCCTAGTATTGATTCGAATTCTTTTTTCATTAGATGCGTAGAAAACTTGATAATCCTAAAAATAAAGTTTACAGTATTATATTGTATATCTTATGGAGATACTTTTGTATTGTTTTAAAGAGACATGCATGAAATATATCGGTACGAAAATCTTCTAAGCAATTAATTACATGTTTTGCTAAACCTAATATTCCAAATATAGATTCACCATTGCTTTTCTGCCATATAAAAATGAATAGTTTCAATTGTTCTTTTTCATAGTAATTATCACATACTTGCCTTCTCATATTCTTATAATAAATAAAACTGCAAATTGCATTGTATTTATTCCAATTCTTTTTACATCAGATGCGTAGAAAACATTAGAATCCTAAAAATGAATTTTACAGAATTATATCAGGTATCTTATGAAGATATTTTTGTATTGTTATAAGGAGACATTATGAAATATATCGGTACGAAAATCTTCCGAACAACTAATTACATGTTTCGCTAAGCCTAATATTCCAAATATAGATTCAACATTGCTTTTCTGACAGATAAAAATGAATAGTTTTAATTGTTCTTTTTCATAGTTATTATCACATACTTGCCTTCTCATATTCTAATAATAAACGAAACTGCCAATTGCCTCATATTGATTCGAACTCTATTTTTATTAGATGCGCAGAAAACTTAATCTTAGGAGATACTTTACAGTATCATATCGTATATCTTTCGAAGGTACTTTTGTATTATTACTATGATGAATGTATAAAATATATCGCTAAAAAAACATTTAAATAATTAATTATATGTAATACAAAGCCGAATATTTTAATAAATATTAAATTTAATATTAAATAAGTTAAATTTAAAATTACTATTTCCTATCTGTCAGATGAACTTTAATAGCTTTAATTATTCTTTTTCAATAATTATCAATTATTTGCTATCTCATGTTCTTATAATATAGAAAACCGCAAATTGCATCTTATTGATTCGAATTTTATATTCATGAGATGCATCGAAAACTTGATAATTAAGAAGAGAAATTTTACAGTATTTTATCTTACGAAGATAGTTTCGTACCGTTATCAAGATATACAAAAATCTTTTGAATAATTAATTACATGTTTCGCAAAGCCTATTATTTCAAATATAAGTTCAATATTGCCTTTGTGCCATATAAAATTGAATAGTTTTAACTGTTCTTTAGAGAGCAATTATTAAACATATATGCCTCTTCCATGTTACGATAAATAAAACTACAAATTGCATCGCTTTAATTCGAATTCGAAATTCATAAGATGTACAGAAAACAACCTAAAATGTTCTGAGAAAGCTTTAACATCTTCTGGAGAATGGTGGCATAGAAATGTTTCCCCAAAAGGCTTAGAATAAAGTAACTTGGACGCATTAATACCTTTTATTCGACCTAGTTGTTAATATATTATTTCATTATTTTCATTGCTGCTTTATTTCGCAATAAGAATTATTCCTTTAAATTGCTGTTTTCTTTTCTTTTTTACTTTAGAACATTATAAAAATGGTTTTAACGTTCCACCGAAGTTTCGAACAGTAATGGAAAATAAATCTTGGAAAGATGCCATAAAATGAATTTGCAGGATGTGGTATAGAGGACTGAAGTCCAAACAAAAGTTGTGAACGCTTTCCGAAGATAAAATAACTGTCGTTTGCGATACAAATAGGTATTAATGTGATTTATTGCGGAGAAAATTGATGTTATACGACCTGCGGTTCTTATTTTTTTTAAAATAGCTCCATTCGTTTAAAATAATGCTATTTCTGATCATTAAATAACATATAAATAAATTTATGTGAAATCGTAAAATATGACTTGAAAGAGGAATATTAAATGTGAAAATAAAACATGCAATTTTCTTTTGAGCTAATGGACAAACCTATATAAAACGGAATACTTATATGTATGCAAGTATCTGTGTATGTTTATATCTTATACAAATCCGCACCAAATTTGGTGTAAATACGCTTAACACATTGAATGCGATGCTAATTTTACATGGCTTGACCGGCTGGCCAAACGGTAAATAACTACAAACTAAATTTGCAAATACTAGATTTTGCTAGTTTTTTTAAGAGGTTCAGCATGACTTAACTAACTGGATAAATAGTGGAGAATTATATAAACCTACGAATTGTTTAGAAATAGTGGTGGATAAAAGTCTACTAAATTGAATTTATTAAACCAAGAATCATAATTAATAAATGAAAATATTTATTCGCTGTCCAGAGCAAGTTGACATCTCTGTGTATATAAATAAAACTATTTTTGCGTGTTCTATATTTCATTAATTTCTTCAAACCATTTTAGTAACGATAATAATATAAAAAACTTAAAAATTTACTCGAATTATGTGTTTCTAATAATCTTGGCTTCGCCAGTCACCGGTGACCACCGTGGAGCTACGAACAAACTCAGTGCCAGTGACCCCCATGGCATTTAACGTGTTAAAGACAAGGCAGACTTTACTATCTACTTTTAAGGGGTGTCGGTAGGGCATAAACCAATCATGCTAATACTGACCTTTTTCTATGTACCTTTACCTATGTACCTTTTCCCTGCATCATTTACACAAGATATTATTACGATTTTTTTTGCAACAGAATAAATTCGTGTTCTGCATGCCAAAAAAAGAAGAATTTTCTATAAGATTTGGAAATAGGATTGATCCATAGGATTTAATAATTTTATGATATTGTTAAAAAAATTGTTGATTATGATGATTTTTGACTGTCAGGAGTTGACATCGAACAATAGCATTATTCCAAATAATACTAAATATAATTATCTC
Organism: Parasteatoda tepidariorum; assembly: GCF_043381705.1. Classification (NCBI taxonomy): domain Eukaryota; kingdom Metazoa; phylum Arthropoda; class Arachnida; order Araneae; family Theridiidae; genus Parasteatoda; species Parasteatoda tepidariorum. Next base: position 30,515,098 of record NC_092212.1, on the reverse strand, counting down.
TATTTTGAAGGGACGAACTTCTAAAAACATGATTTTCTTAATCGGATGACATAATTGATTGTAAAGTAGATTGTTAAAAAAACTGATAAAATTTCTTTTTCGCGGTGGCTACGAAGTATTGAACACGGGAATATCAAGCAAGTGAGCAGTCATAAGCATGAACACTAAATCGAACATTTTTACAATTTTCTGAATGAAAATACTTTTATCACGTGGGCAACAAAAAGCTGAAACAAACTGAGTTATAAGTTAAAAATAAAAGAAAGGTTAAAAGCCATTAGTTTATATCAACAAACAAAGTGTTCTATATTATGTTTTAACTGTACATTTGCAGGTTCAATAATAATAACTTCATTCATTGAAAGAATAAGTATTAATAGTGAGCTATAAGTTGCGCAGAAATGATAGTTTAAGGTTAATAATTCATATAAATAATTTTGCTTTTGATTTATACAGACTACAGAAATTTTTCCTCTTTATACAGCGATTATCTTAAATATTTCCAATGAATTTCTTTTTGTGTTTAAAGTGGTAACAAATTTTATGTTTTAATATTTGAATCTTGTTTGAATAAATTTGATTTTAAAGTTTGTTATACCTCTACTACTTGAAAATTATTTAAATTAACTGCAGTGCTATATCACTTTCATGATTGGTGTCATTTTTAAAACTTAATTGAGTGTTTTATCTTAGCCTGAACTACGGCAATGATTCGTTAAATTACTCTAGGGAACTTTTTTGTTCTTTTACTAGCAATTTTCGAACGGATCTGGGATGTTTTACGCGTCGTTGATTTCAAATATGCAATCGGTTTCTTCCTACAAGCTTTTATGCAATTCCATAATCTATTCCTAACCAGTTTTTTTTTTCTTCTAAGAAATTCACTCGAGTGAACACTAAATGTCCTCACTTCTTTGCAAAGTATGCAGTGAAAGAAAGAAGGTGATGCGTTAATGTCATATGTTTTTTGACTTAAGTGCTATTTTCAAAGGAGAAAGCAAGTGTATAGGTATGTTTAACAGCTTAAACACACTTTAGAAACGTACACAGTCAGCTGAAACTAAACTAAAAATTTCATTCTGAAAAAAAAAACAAAAAAAAAAACAGAGGCTTTTGGAAATTAATTCCACATTTTAAATCCCCTCACCCAAATTAGTCACGAGCTCATCTAAATACCAAAACAATTTGCCTTCAGTGTTACTGATACAGGGATGCCAGCTGCTCCGCTCTCTGGAAAAGTTTTAATAAAGTGGTAGCGAATTAAATAGTATAACTTGTAAAATAAGCATAGTTACGTCTACTTTAAAAAGACAATAACCAAATAATTCTCATACTCATATGTGATGGTTATCTTAGCATCAGCCCCGCTAGGGGCTCTAACTAATTCATCTGAGTGGAAATAAATCGCCGAAGCGCAACTGAAAGATGAAAGTTGGGAACCAAATAATTAATGCTTTTAGGTTGCATGATTCTTATAATTTTTGATATTTAGTGGTGAAAAACTAAATTTCGTTACATTTTGCAAAGCGGCGCAAGTTCGCATCTCTGCTGATAGATCACGTAGCTTAAATTGTATTTTAGCAGCTTATTTTTAGCACTTACATGATGAATTTTTTTTGTGTACCCTTTCTAAATTTTTCGTAACACTGTGTACCACTAATAAAAAAATGAACGCATTTTTTTAAAAATGTTTATTTAGAATGGATAATGAAGTTAAAATTCGCAACTGGCTGTTGACACCACAAATTATTAACAGTTAACTGTGCAAAAAATAGCCAATAGAAAAATACGTAATCGTAAATTTTCATGGCTAGCTTTGTTTTTAAATAAAAGTTTTTGAAATTTTCGTTTGTTGCAAGATACTTCTCATAAGAACGCGAACCCCCGCTAAACTGTTCCCATACCTTAGGGGGTACGCGTACCACACTTTGGGAAACACTAATTTATGGGGTAAATTCTCTAACTTTCGTTTCTCCTTGTTATTTCACTCGAACAAAATTGATGCATGAATTTGAAAGGTAAAAATTTTAACATTTGTTCGTTTACTGTACTGCATTTGGTTGTTAAGAAAAATTTGTATTAGTAAAGTTATCTGTTATTTTATAAATTTTGGAAACAAAAATGTTTTATTTACTTTAAAAACGAACGAAGATTGTGTGTCACTATGTTATATGTAAATTTACAAATCAGATATGTCACGGGGTTGAGGGGCTTCGCCGAGTCCCTTGACCGAGCGAATCCCGGTTGGAACCTGCACCACCTTTCTTAAGGGGTCTCTCGTAGCACAAGACCTAAACTTGTACTCACATACCCTATTTCAGGAGGGTTATTATATCTTTACTTTATAAATATATTTTTAGTAAGTGCTTCTTTTCCTTAAAACATTATATTAACACCGAATATTCCATTTAATTCATTCTAAAATCTAAATATACATTTCTAAAATTATCTTAAAAGTTAATAAAAGCATAAAAGGAAACAACTAAAGCATAAAGGAATAATTATAAAGAATTATTTATTATTGTGCTGAAATGTACTTGGCGAAGTTTTGGCGACATTGTTTTTTATTTTTTTATTTATTTACGTCGTACTTTTCAGATTCTTTAATGTTTAAGGAAGAAAAAACTTTTCAATACTTTTTTTCCAATTTCAACAGCTTGCTGTGGGTAAGTTTAGTTCATATAAATAAATAATTTTTTCAAAGGGAACCGGGTCTATGAAAAGAGTATTATAAAACTATTCTATTATTAATAGGAAAGTTTTTTTTATAACTTGATTAATTCTTTTATGACATTGTCAGCTCTTTTTTCGTTTTTGAAATCGTTAGATCTTTTTTCATAAAAAATATGTTATATTTTATGATTAAAACTGATTAATCTTATCATATATAGTCCAAAGTTTAAATAAGATCAAAAAAATAAAAAAGTGGAAAGTTATTATGTTTTGGCATGATAATGTGCAGCTGTTTGCTTTGTTGGATTAAAAATCAAACACGTTTTTAATACCATATACTTAAAGATCAATAAATCAATTAAAATACGTTATACGGAGATGTTATAAAAACAACTTCTGATGTTGGAGTTTTTTTACTGTAAAACTATTGAATTAAACTGTTATAAGTTTCAACACTAACACATTTTTGTTATCTATAAAACCATTAAAAAATTGATTTTATTTTTACAATTACGCAAAAATGTAAATAATTTCGTAGAGTTTATTGATATTATTAAAAGACGAAAAATTCTCAAATAATTGTTAATCTAACCAAATCTTATTGAAAAAAATGATCCAATACTTTATTTATCTAAACACCTCTGAAGTTCTGAACGAAACGTAGTGTGGCAGCAATGATGAACGCCTCAGCTACTAAATTCAATAAGACGGCTTGACTCTATCTTAGGGTTCCCACAGTCTAGAAAATTGTTTAAAGTGGTAGCAAAAGTGAGATAAATCCAGGTGTTTAAAACATTCACAATAAATATTAAATTTAAAGAAAATATATATGGGTGCACAAAATAACTCGGGAATAATTTGGTAATTCACCAATGAATCATACAGTTAAACACTTTTCAATAATCTTGAAAATTCTTAGCTACCACTTATTTATATTTCTTGGTTGCGGAAATCATTTATATACCCAACTATAGTGCCTAACACATAAATATTTAAATTTTTGTCATGAAGAATGTCCTACAACGTGCTAAGCGCGGATGGCTAATATCGAACGGTATCTTTTCTTTTCTGAAGATGCAATGCTCAGATATGACTGTGAATACACAGAGGCTTCATCAGGGGTGAAAGCGATACGGAAAATAGGAAAGGCTGGACGGAAAATAGGATTAATAATCAAGCAATGACACGTATGCAGAGATGCCAACTGCTCCGGACAAGCCAAAATTATTAAAAAAGCGGTAAATAATTACGAAGTAAATTTTGCAAATATTTGACAATTTTTGCTTGCCTTTTAAGACATTTAGCATGATTTAAGTACTTAAGAGTGATGAATTATATAAGTCTACGAATTGTTTAGAAATAGTGGTGGATAAAAATGTACTAAATTGAATTTATTAAAACAAGAATCACAATTGATAAACTACCACCTTAAAATATATATTTGCTGTCCGGAGCAAGTTGGCATCTCTGCGTATGTCAAACGCAGGGCAAATAGTTCAATTCTAAATTTTACGAAAAACTTAACGCCAAGATTTATAACAGTCATTACATGCATTGTTTGAATTGTCATTGTTTTTTTTTTCCTTGACGAAGTTAATAATGCAACCCCTTGCTAATAAAATAACAAAAAGTGGTAGAAACTCAATTCTCTTTCATTTATTTATTATTTCTTTTATTATTCAATCATATCTACCACTATAACTTACAATTTCAATTATTTATATTTAAAACAAAAACATAAGTTGCAATTTAAAAAATATACTAGTATAATTAATTAGCTAATTTTAATTTCTCTTGGAAAAAAATATTACTTAGCATTTTTACTACCTTGTGAATAGTAAAGCAAGGCTGCCAATCAGAGATGCCAACTGACAAGCCAAAATAATTTTTTAAAAAAAAACAGTAAATAACTTCAGCGTAAATTTTGAAAATGTTTGACTCTTTTTGCTTGCTTGCTTTTTAAAAGGCATTGCATACCTGCCAACTTTTAATCCCTTATATAAAAAATTATAAAATATCATTTTTCCCAGTGGTATTAAAATGGAATTAGAACTTCAATTTTAAGCAGACAAATACGTTGTATTTGAGAAAACTTAGGTTGACAACCATGATAGTAACGCATATTAATATCTGTGCTTAATTTTGGTAAGAATAATGGTGATCAATATCATTTAAAAATTAAGATTATAAAAGAAAAAAATAGTATATAATTACTACCACTTTAAATATGCAAATAAAATCTTCCGGAAAATCCGGAAGAGTTGGCAGGTATAGCGTTGCGTAACTTTATAACTTAGCGGTGAATTATATAACCCTACGAATTATTTAGAAATAGTGGTAGATAGAAATCTGCTAAATTGAATTTATTACACCAAGAATCACAATTGATAAACTACCACTTTAAAATATATATTTGCTGTCCGGAGCAAGTTGGTATCTCTGCTGCCAACTACTATATTTTGTGCAAATATTATATTGAGTGGTAGACAATTACAATATTATATATAAAATATTATATTGAGTGGTAGACAATTATAATATCCAAATTAAGTAAAAGAAAGAATAATACATCAAGGCATAAACTTAGCTACCACTTGGAAGAAATTTATCCAAAAAGCGTAGAAAGTTGGCTGGCCTGGTATACTTAATACTTGACTGGAATGTGATTGGCCTGTTAAGTGATGTGTTAGTAAGATTAAGGATCAAATGGTCCAATTATAAATTTTTCTAAAAACTTATTACCTAGACTTCTTTAACGATAATAACATGTAAATAAAATTGTTTTACTCAAGATAAAGAAATGATGAATAGTTTGTAATAAAAGGTAGTTTGTTTGAGGCCGTGATGTAAAATATTTAGCAATTATATTGGTAGTATAATGGAAACATACCGCTGAATAATATTCTTATTGTGTTTTATTGAAATTTCAAGTTTTGAAGATCAATGGTAATTTTTCTTTATTTTAGATTACGTATATACACAAAATAAACACTTAATTGGTTAATTTTAAAACTGTGTTGAACTTATTGAAAAATGTTAATTATTAAAATTCTTTCAATCCACCCAATGCAATCAGCTACTTTTCTTTCAAAACTTTTAGATAGAAAACATTTTACTCTAATCAATTTGTATTTTGGACATCATCCAAGTATCCATTTATCAATAACCTTTTTCCGAGGAATTGAAACATATAGCTGAATATCATGACATAAATCAAATTTTTTTTGCGAAGTTACAAACTGAAATAGCATTTTTTTCTATGAGGATATATTTCGTAAATAATCAGATAATTCTGAACCTTAAATTCACATCGCCACGTATGTACGCCGTTGATATACTATAAATGTCAACTGCTCCGGATTCAACAAAATAATTTATAAAGTGGTAGGAAACTACGAACTAAAATTTGTACATTTTCGACTAGTTTCACTTATTTTTTAAAAAGCTCAGCACGGACTAATTATAACTCAGTTGACGAACATGTATGGGTGCCTGAGGTGGCTCGCTGCCCTTTACCCATTCATCCTGATCTTGATCTATGTAGTGGCTGGATGAGGTGGTAGAAGAGCAAAATGAGTAAAAAGAGTTTTCTTGATTATAGATGAGCATACCCTCCAACTGCTACGGAATTTCCGTAGTTTCAGAAATCTTCTTTTCTGACGGTAGCAAAATTAATGTCTTAATATTAAAAAAAAATTAATTTTACCGTACCTTGTCCACTATTATTTATAAAAGTGCAGGCCATATGGCTAGATTCTTAAGTTCTGATAAAAGTTTTATGAGAGATCCATTTACTTTAAAAATTTCTACTTTGGTTCGCTACCACTAGAAAAAATTATTATCAAAATCCTCATAACTTGGAGGGTATGGATGAGCTTTAACACGCTCAAGCCGGGGTGACCTACCGGTGGGCCACGCTGGATTGTCTCATCTTGGCAGAGCATCGGAGTAAAAACTGGTAACAATAAATTTCAATTTTTAGTTTTTTTTTCCCAGAATAATAAAAATTCATAACTACCAATTCTTTTTAACGGATGCAATTTTTATATTGAATCGCTTCTTCGCCGTGATAAATTTCCTCACAGTGAATTGTTATTGCTGAGAATAGATTAACTCCTCCCGAATATCATCTAATATGGAAATAGTTCTTCCACCAGTATTTTGTCTTTTCACGTACCAGTATTTTCACTTTTCCCGGCGTGAACGTGTTAAATTAGAACTGAGCAGTTATATACATTGTGGTGACAAAACCTATGACTGAGCAGTTATATACAATGTGGTGATAAAACCTATGACTGAGTAGTTATATACAATGTTGTGATAAAACTATAGTGTCATAAATAATATAAAATTTAAGTTATACTTGAATGCAAAGTTCAACTGCAGATAAACAGTTATGGTAGAATAGTAGAAATCACATAAATCTTGAAGCGTAATTAACCGATTCGTCTGTAGTAATAAATCGATGATGAGGAGGAATGGAGATGGGAGGAAGAGGGGGCGCTCAGAACCAAACAATCGAGAGTGGCTTGGTGTAATGTAGAAATGTAGAGTGGCATGGGGTATAATTAAACGACAATAAAATCATAAATATAAAACAAAATAATCATGAAAATTATAATCATCGATATTATTAAGTAAGGTCAGAGATAAATACACACAACGCACGATAATCAACGCAAATTTAATATAAAATAAGATAAAAATGAAATAGGAAAATACGATAGGAAAATAATCAAAGAGAGAAAATTACGTCATGAGCTCTGTTACAGTGGTGACCCAGACGTCCTGGTTGAATAACCACTAGTCTTAATCATACTACATATATTCCTTGGGGACAACCCCTTGGGTTAGATAAACAGCAGGGCTGAAAGCCCATATGTATCGAGACGGAAAAGATTAAAAACTGATAACAAATAAATTTCATTTTTTAGTTTTTCTCCGGGAATAATAAAAATCCATAACTACCAATAGTTTTTAACGGATGCAATTTTTATATTGAATTGCTTCTTCGCCGTGATAAATTTCCTTACAGTGAATTGTTATTGTTGAGAATAGATTAACTCCTCCCGAATATTATCTAATATTTAAATAGTTTTTCTGCCAGTATTTTCGATATTCCGTCTCGCTTTCAGGCCTGATAAACAGTTACCATGTGGTGTACTATATAAGTTTTCGAATTATTTAGAAGTAGTGGTAAGTAGCCCTATAAATTGAATTTTAAAACCAGGAATCATATATTAAAAGACTACAACTCAAAATTATTTATCCGCTGTCTGGAGCGAGTTGTCATCCAAGGCTTAGTGACAGCAAATGTGGGACATATCTAGATATGTTAATGTATCAATAAATATTTAATTTAAAGGAAATATATATGGGTGCAAAAAATAACTCAGGAATAATTTCGTAATTTACAAAGGGAAAGATAAATTTAAGAATCTTTTAGTAGTCTTGAAAAATCTCAGCTACCACTTATTTATTTTTTTAGCTTGTGGGAACCCTAGCATATTTCTTATATTTTCAAAAGTAACGAAGTCACCATATTAAACTTATGTAAGTATGATGAAAAAGCTGGTTTTGAAAGTTTCTAAAAATGCAATCGAAAGCACCACATGAAATCCAAATACATGGGTATTCTGCAAAAAGTGACTTAGGCACAATAATAACTCCATCACAGCCCTGTGAACTACGCTTCTACGCTTTTGGCAAAACATTTTATAAAGAGGTAGACAATTAAAAAATAAACCTTAAAAAATGTTTTTAAAAATTATACAAACATTTTAAAAGACGCACCACAAAAGATCTTTAACACAGTGTCATTTCTCATAAACACTTGCAGAGATGCCAACTGCTCCGGACAAGCCAAAGTAATTAAAAAAACGGTAAATAACTACGAAGTAAATTTTGCAAATATTTGACTATTTTTACTTTCTTTTTAAAACGTACAGCATGACAAAAGTACTATAAAGTGGTGAATTATATAAGCCTACGAATTATTTAGAAACAGTGGTGGATAAAAATCTACTAAATTGAGTTTATTAAATCAAGAATCACAATTGATAAACTATCACTTTAAAATATATATTTGCAGTCCGGAGCAAGTTGGCATCTCTGCACTTGGAATCTTTTGCACGTTATCCATACCTACCAACTTTTAATCCTTTCCATTATAATTTTTCCCAGTGGTATTAAACTGGAATTAAAACTTCAATTTTAAGCAAACAAATACGTTGTATTTGAGAAAACTTAAGTTGACAACCATGATAGTAACGCATATTGATATATGTGCTTAATTTTTGTAAGAATAGTGGTGATCAAAATCACGTTAAAATTAAAATTATAAAAGAAAAAATAGTATATATTTACTACCACTTTAAATAGAAAAATAAAATCTTCCGGAAAATCCGGAAGAGTTGGCAGGTATGCGTAATCGTGTGGAAAAAAAACTTTAAAATTAATTTACTGAGCAAAGAATCATACAATAAACCACAAATTAGCTACAACTGAAACAAAGTTTCTGCAAAAGCGTTTAAAGTTGGCAGCTATGCTATCACTTCTGCAGGAGGAAATATTTCCCTTTGACAGTGCTATGATGTCAACTTGTGATTCGCTTTACAAAAACTATTTTCTTGTTGTAATGAAATTTAAGTAATTTTTAGCTTTGTATTTTTCTATTTAAGTAATATTTTCCACCTTTACATTTCAAAAATTCAAAGTATCATATGAATAGCAACTTAATTGTAGTTCTCGTGGTGACAATTAAAAGTGCAATTTAAAAAAAAATAAATAAAAATTTTAAAAAGAGTAATACTGAAATGCCACAGGATTTATTGAAAAACTGGAAAGAAGACAAAAAGCTCTGACCAACGGCTGCTTATTTTTGAAGTAATGTATCTTTGTACAGAATGCAAAATAATACCTATTTCTTTGCACTCCAGTTATTATAAAGTACTATCTTAATGACAAAAACTTCAAAATAAATGAGAAAATGACAGTAAACTGTCTCAGAAGCCCAGATAAATATTAAACATGATGAGGAAGTAGTTCTAAGTCTAAGTATTCTTATGTAGGTCCAATTTTTATAATATTAAACAATGAGGTGAACCGGGTTCGAATCCCAGCACCTTCTGGTCAATTCGAATTCTGCACCAGGCTTGCACGGATTACAGTGCTGATGTTAAATATCCTCAGTTGTAGACGGAATCGAGGCTTAAAGTCCTCTTGTCCTCAGTCTAACTGTGGGAGGGTTTCTTCTCCCTGTTACTCAAATGCGGATTAGTTCCACCCAAAAGTTCTCCATGAAGGCAAATTTCTCCCAATACTTGATCCAGCAGTTGTCTTCTGGATTGAGTTTAAAAATACAAGATTACGGAGTTGAACATTGGTAATTGTAAACAAAATTGGGTCAGCAATTCAACAACGGTTAATAAAATATTAAAAAAATCATTTATGTTGAATAAATTTAATTATAGTAGAATATTATATTTAATGTAAAATATTTTTCAAAGTAAAAGCTAGTTATTTGAATTAAGATCCAAATTAAAATTTAAATCTAATCCTTTTTGGGATGCTAACTGTTCAGTTTTCAGGTAAAGATTTCATAGAACAATAGAAAAATTGAACATAAATTATTCTCGCCAACACTTTAAAAAAATCGCGTTGAGATAACTACAGCAAACTGAAGTTTTCTATGAATTTTGAATTTTTTATATGAAGCGACTGGCAAAACAACCTAACCCAGAACCATACATTTTAAACTTACATTTAGCTACAACCGTAAAAAAATTTGCCTAATTAGCGAAACACGTACTCTGCAGTTACCAATTTCTATTTCTGCTCATTTTAGTTACGTTGCTCCGGATATCACTCGATTTAGAATTTTTACCCAGCATTTCCCCACGTAGGCAATTGCTGAGCTTAATTATGTGAATGAAAGTAGGATACAATTCGTAGTTGATAGGGAAAAATTTAAATATATTTTAATATATATTTATATTTTATACTGGTAATCTGCAATGAAATTCATTATTTTAAGCAAGGTTTAGAAAATTGAGATGAAGATGAAAAAAGTAGGCAACAAAAGTTTTCTTTTTGATTACAGAGATGCCAACTTGCTCCGGACAGCAAGTATATATTTTACAGTGGTAGTTTATCAATTGTGATTCTTGGCTTAATAAATTCAATTTAGTAGATTTTTATCCACCACTATTTCTAAATAATTCGTAGGCTTATATAATTTACCACAATATAGATTATATCAGTAGTACTTATGTCATGCTATACCTTTTAAAAAACAAGTAAAAATAGTCAAATATTTGCAACATTTACTTTGTAGTTATTTACCGTTTTTTAGATTATTTTATCGCGTCCGGAGCACTTGGCATTTCTGTGATTAGTGCGCCTGTAAGTCAATTTTCTTTCACACAAAGCGTATTTAAGTTAGTTTTGTCATGTAATGTTTGCCCTTGGTGTTATTTTTTTTTATTATTATTATTCATTCGTAAAGTTTAAAATATAGAGAAAACATGGAAAAAATTACCGAATAAAGAAAAGTGAAGGAGAAGATTATTAAAATAAGATAACATAATAAAAAAATGTCAATAAAAAACCGGAAAAAAAAAGATGTAATCTCTTCATCAGCTCGCACGATTATATCAGCATTTTATTTTATTTTAGTAATTTTCTTCTTCTCTTTTCATCATTCTGTAATTTTTTCAATGTTTTCTCTATATTTTGAACTTATTTTATGAGCTTTAAATACTTGCAGATTATGCGCAGTAAAAGAAACTGATTAATTTTCTTAATTTCTCTTTTTATCCTTTTTCATACCTGCCAACTTTTAATCCCTTCCATTATCATTTTTCCCAGTGGTATTAAAATGGAATTAAAACTTCAATTTTGAGCAAACAAATACGTTGTATTTGAGAAAACTTAAGTTAACAACCACGATAGTAACGCATATTAATATATGTGCTTAATTTTTGTAAGAATAGTGGTGATCAAAATCATCAAAAAATTAAGTTTATAAAAGGAAAAATAGTATATACTTACTACCACTTTAAATATGAAAATAAATCTTCCGGAAAATCCGGAAGAGTTGGCAGGTATGCTTTTTGTATTTTTTTATTGTGTGATATTTTAGTGCTCATATTTTATTGCAGCTTTAGCGTTTAATATTATCTACACCGCTCAAAAAAATTAGGGTAGCCATGTGCTCCCCTAATTTTTATGAACAGTGTAGTCTTAACTTACTTTCGTTTTCTTTTTATTTCCGTTTTTAATTTATTTTTCTAATTTCGTGCGTTTGGGACGTTGTGAGTAAACTTTTATGGATTTATGCAGTTATAACAGAGATGCCAACTGCCCCGGACAGGTCAAAATAATTATTAAGACGGTAAATAACAACAAAGTAAATTTTGCAAATATTTGACTATATTTGCTTACTTTTTGAAAGGTATCGCATGACGTGATTACTTTACTTAATTTAAATCAAGCTGGGTACCTGGGCTGCGCAGCGGCCCCTAACCCATACATCATGAAACAATTTACATTGTTTGAAAACATTTTATATTATGCAACATTGTGGTGGCAAGATTAAAAAGACGGGAAATAAGAAAAAAGAAAATATAAAAAGAACAGAAATTACAGGCATTGTTTGTAGATTACATGTTTGTCAGTTCTATTGGAATATGTTATTTAATAATTTTTACAGTAGGTTTCTAGATTTCAATAATAATGGATTTTTTAAAGTTCTGCTAAATGTTCAGAGTTTGCGTTTTTGATTTTTATTTTCAGCTGCTCAGAATAGACTGCAAGATGACACATGAGATTGATGTAGCTCCGGATGCATTGGAAAGTTGATGATTTTTACTGCGATCGATGATGCTGTGCACTATGCTGTTTCTAATGATTTGACGATATGCTGAAAGGATGGATGATTCTGATGATATTTAGAAAAAGTGATATCAGTTGGGGTCGAACCTGGGATCTTTGTGGTCGTATGCGGGTGCTTTAACCATTCGGCTATGACTGTTTACTTCTATCGCTGATGATGAAATGAGGCATCAGATGTATAGAAGACTGCAATAGGTCGGAGATGGCAATCTTTTTTTTACAGTTTTCATAGGATAGGACCTGATTGAAGTTGGCTGTTTGGCATTTTTCGACTTTTTTTTTTATAGAAATCTGCATTTAATTTGTTGATGCATGACATGATTACAGCTAAGTGGTGAATTATATAAACTTACGAATTATTTAGAAATAGGGGTGGATAAAAATCTACTAAATTGATTTTATTAAACCAAGAATAACAATTGATAAACTACCACTTTAAAATATATGTTTGCTGTCTGCAGCAAGTTGGCACCTCTGTTATAACAATTTAGAACCTCTTAAGAATTATGTTAAATATTTAAATTATTCTACATGTTGTATCCGACACGAAGAGCCTTAATTCAGAGGGAACCTTCAGATCGACATCCTGCTACTCTGAAATCAAATGATGTTTTTGCATTGCATTCAATACTCGAAATTTTTCCGTCTTATAAAGTGTGGGGATATGAGATGTAAAACTTGCCCTAATATTGACAAAAAATATATAATTCATAATAACGATAGTTCCAAATCTGTTTGTAAAATTAAAAATGTCATTTATATGTTAATTTGGGTTTTTTGTAATATGAAATATGTTGGACAAACCAGTAAATAATTAATCAACACCATTCAGATGTAAATAGTAATAAAGTTATCAATAGCCTCGAATTTAATCATTTTAGAGATTTAACAGTGTAATTAATTTTAACAGTGTCAGAATTAATATTTTAGAAGATTTTGATTTAAGACTACAAAAAGAAAATTACTATATGTTTTATACAAAACAATTTTATCGTACGGGCTAAACGATACCTTCCAACATACACAGATTAACTTTAATAACTCTTCAACTTACTCACTTTCTCATATTAAAGATAAGCATATAAATCGAGGTAAACGGGGATCGGGTAGTAATAAAAATTCTCTTAATAGTGACAAATTAAATGTAAGTTTAATTTCTAATATATAAAAAGATTTTATTGAGCATTATAATATTGAACCCATGAAAGATTTTGTTTTCTCCCTTAAGAATAATGATGTTTTTAAGCTACAAGATCTTATTATAAATTTTTCTTTTATTATTTTACTCTTCAAAATTGTTTGTTTCGATCTTGCAAAATATAAAATGAGTAAAATTTCCCCAAATAAAAAGAAAAGTTTAGATAATGTATGTTTTGTTAAAAACTTTCGAAACCCTATTTTCAATAACATCAGCTTTCATAATATTTTTGAAAATTTAAAAAAATTTTCCATTAAAAGATTATAACATAACTACAAGCTTTAAATATAATAAATCTCTCTGTAGAACTATATTTAATTATCGTGATATTCGAAAAACTTTATGGAGGATTAATATATCCGATTATGAATTTCACCGTGAGGTAGAGAAATAATTTGATTTTCTTGATAAACATCATAAACATATTATTATTGATAATTTAAATATTATAAAAAGCTTAGAACTTGGGAATATAATGATAAAATGCACAAATTTTAGACCCATTTACCATATATCAATTAATAAAATTCCATAATGCTTTCTTAATGATCTCAATAGCTTTTGTTAAAAGATTTCAAATAGATTTTCTTTACCTTTAGGTTTGTTTAACTGAGTGGAAATGTACTGTTTATTATTACTTTAAAAACTTTGTTTTCAATAATAAAGGTAAAGGTTAAATAACGGTAACAATTCCACAATTTTTTCTAAAATTGTTCAATCAATTAAGCAGCTTCAAATAAATTTTTTAATTACCCCCATAGAACAACGCTAACAATAATTATGCAATCTTCTGTAAAACATTATATGTCTAACTTATAAATACGCATTTAAAAAATAGTAAATATTTTAACCTTAGTAATTCAAATAATAATATTAAAATTAAAAAAATTTAGCTTTATATTAAGTAGCAGCTTAAAAATTAAAATTAGCAATGTACAATTTCCTTACTTAATTATCAGTCCGAAATTTCATAAAATTTCGAGCAATTTAGGGTCTAATACCTACTTAACGAAACCTGACACCATTTTCTCCAAATACTTAAATAAAATTATTAACAATATTATTAAAAGTTTTTCTTGGATTATCACTAATAATCGGCCAATTTTAGAATTTATTAAACATAATTAAATGAATTCTATTGCGACTTTTGATTTCCAAGATCTTTTCAGTAGCATTCTCCTTTCTTAACTAAAACTAACGAACTTAACGAACACTTCTTTATAAATTTATATAATTTTTGCCAAGTGCAAATCCATTTTGGGCAAATCCGTGGTAAAAAAACGAGGCAATTCATGTTTCCTTCCCCTATCTCTTTTTTTTTCTGAAATAAATGTTAATTTTCTAAAATCATTAAAATTGTATAATTAAATATCAAACTTATAAATTATGAACTTCTTTAAATTATCCAGTATAATGTTGCCTTGCGCACATCCATTTTCGGGATAATCCCTGGCAACTAACAAATCAAACTGGTTTCAGTCATCACCTCCTACATCAAGAAGCCTCCCCACGGTCTTTTATAAGTAGTCAGCGCAGACTGTTCAAAAAGTGAACCAGTTGTGCGCATGAACCCTAAGCCTTATTAAAAGTAATTGAGAGATATTTATCTTATATATTTAAGAATTGAATCTGTAGTGGTTGACAAGTGAATAAGGCAAACTAATAATATTCATAAATAAAATAAATTTTTAGTCATATATTTGCTACCACTTTTTTATTTTAACTATATTGTGTATTAAATGACTCGTTCGGTAAGTGGATATCCTTCATAGTGGTCTGATCGGACTACCTATAACAGACCGTGTAGAGGCTTTCAGTTATAGGAGGCGTTGGTTTCAGTACTGCAGTAGGAGCGTGCAATGAAACAAATTCCTCTACTTACGCTTTTACCTTAATTTGCTCCTCCATTTTCATATTTTGTGATCTAGCAATCTTATTACGAAAATATTTTAAATCATTCTTAAATATTTTCCCATACTTGTAAGTTCATTTGAATTCGCTACTCGCTTTATAGTTTTCGTTTTGTGTTTTGTTCTGTTTTTTCTTATATTTTATTTTCTGTTTTTTAACGTGATATTCATTATTTAATGTATTCTATTTTGTTAAACAAAATTTTTTGGAGTGCTCTTCGTTCTATTGTATATTTTGTTATGGCTACATTATTGCAATATTAGAAAGCACTCCTTTTTGCGGATATAATCGTGCGAGCAGATGAAGAGATTATAACTTTTTTAAATTATTATGCTATTTTATTTTATTTGAATAATCTTCTTCTTCTCTCTCCATTAATCCGTAATTTTTTCCTTGTTTCTTCTATATTTTGATGTGCTTTTTTTTGAAGTTTTCCCTATATTTTATATGCTTTGTTTTAATATGAAGTTTTCTCTATAATTTATATGCATAGTTTTCTCTTATATGCTATATTATCGAGTGAATTTTAAAAATTCCTGATTAGAAATATTTTATTGGATAGCATAAACACTGCAAATTGTGAGAAGAAACCTACTGCGGATTTGAAATGAACGATGCAAAAATATCTACAAAAGAAAATACCAACAGTATGTATTACATTTGGTTAGCTTTTTATTTATTCAGACCATCGTGTGCCATCTGCTGGTTAAAAGTAACACAAATGACCCGTCTATTTTGTTATTCCACTTTAATTTTTGCATTTTGATTTCCAATATTTTTTGGAGCAAATCTTTTTTCTTTTTCTTTCTTTTTTTCTTTTCTTGTTTTCGTTTTTTATCGTATAGACTTTTTCTGCAAGACCCATACAATTATGAAACTGTAATATGGACCAAACAGTTTTGAATTCCACAACATCTCTAAAATTTCAGAAATTGATATACATGCTTTAAAAAGCAATAAATGCAAGTAAAATACAATTTTTTATTTTTTTATTTTACGTACACATTTGTATTTGTTAAACGTAATATTTTAATAAGTTTTAATAAATTGTTAAAAATTGACTTTGTTGAAAGTTTGTTTATTTTGTTTAGAAATTTTGAAAATTTTGCCAGCAATTTAAAATAGTAATTAAAAAAGAGCTGTAATAAAGTGTCGTTTCATATGAACTTTTGAATCATTTACATGCAATGGTCGCTTTGAATCGTTTACGTGAAAATAACTTTAAATCAAATGTACAAAACAAAGAATGATACATTAAAGCATGGACTTAGTTACCACTAGAAGACATTTTCCCAAAAAGCATTTAAAGTTGGCAGCCATGTATAGACACACCTGCCAACTTTTACGCATTTGGCGTAAAATTTTATTTCTATATTTAAAGTGGTAGTAAAATGCATGTTTTCAATATATACCTTGCATTTATAAACTTAATTTAATATCTTTTTGACCACCCCAATTTNGCCACTGCGCGGCCTAGGTACCCAATTTGAGTTACATAAAAGCAAAAAAAGCAGTTATCTCGTGGTAGATCTTTTAAAATGTGAGCTTAATTATACTTACTCTAAAAGTCTTACTACTTTTAATTAGCAAAATTTTTTTTAAAAGAATTGCTAAAAGCGGAGCTGTTGGCATCCCTGTAGATGTCCACACGTGTGATGAGAATGCAAATAAAGTAAAAGAAAATCTTGATGACAGATGAACGTTAAATTATGATGTGTAATTATATACAATGTGGTCAGAAAACCTTAGGGCAATATATAATGCTTGCAAATTCGATATAATCCAGTAACACACCTGCCAACTTTTACGCATTTGGCTTAAAATTTTATTTCTATATTTAAAGTGGTAGTAGAATGCATGCTTTCTATATATACCTTGCATTTATAAACTTAATTTAATATCTTTTTGACCACCCCAATTTTTAAAAAAATTAAACATATATATAAACATACCTGCCAACTTTTACGCATTTGGCGTAAAATTTTATTTTTAAAGTGGTAGTAAATATATACTATTTTTTCTTTTATAAACTTAATTTTTAAATGATTTTGATCACCACTATTTTTAAAAAACTTAAGCATATATATTATTATGCGTTACTATCGATTTTTTAGCTCAAGTTTCTTCAATTACAACGTATTTCGTTGCTTAAAATTTAAATTTTAATTCTATTTTAATACCACTGGGAAAAATCATAATTGAAGGAATTAAAAGTTGGCAGGTATGTATAAATATGTATTACTTTTGAGGTAATCCGCTTAAACTTTTTCAAAAAACGGCTTGTGTTTCGGCATAAAATAGTAATTCAAATTCTATTTTACTACCACTGGGAAAAATCATCTTTGTTAGAATTAAAAGTTGGCAGGTGTGTATAGATAATAACATATTGATATTCGTTCCATGTCGACAAAAACTAATTGAAATCAACTTTTAAAAACGGAGGAATAACTCCGCTCGGACTTCAATCAACAAATTTTCTTCCCTTATTTCGCTTAGATAGAGATTCTTAACCAATGAAACATCCACTAATTTCACCAGAAGAAACTGTATCTCCCGCTTTCGCCAATATTTCGCCAAATATTTGATTTGCCCTCTTTGCATTGCCCTTGTTTAATCATTCGTGGCTGTGCCCGCGGACACGCATATATGATTCATCTCCACAGACCCACGGCAAAGATTGAGAAACGATTCCGTATGTAATCTCGCATTTATTTGAAGAACAGAAAATATGCGGTTAACCAAAAAGAAAAAGTCGCAGAGATAGAAAATGGTGCAAACTTAATGAAGGAAAGAAAGAATTATTTTATCCAATATTTTGTGGTTTTAGTGGCTACATAATTAATGACAGCGATCTACATTGATTAACAAAATAAACAATTAACTGTACTTTAAGAAAATTGATTTTTGTGTTTAAAAAAATCATTAATTATTCATGTGAGCTGTCTTTAATTTATCTTAATTGTTCATAAATTTTAAATGTTTTGATGCGGGTTCGGTTCAGATCAATAAAAATACAATTTGTGGTTTAATTTTCGGGTGTTAATAAAATAATTTTTTATACTATATAATTTACTACATAATTTCTTTTTTTTAATATTATATTTAGTTTAAAACATCGTGTATTAAATATTTTTGCTTAAAGTGATGAGCATTAAAACGTGATAGTATAAAAATTTCGTTTATACCAAAAATGCCTTTAATTTAAAATTATAATTCCCAAGAAATCGAAGCGGAAAGATATCTTCAATGATATGTTGATTGATATATTGATTAAAAGACATACTCAATGAGATTAATGATGACCATACCTGCCAACTTTCCCGAATTTTGCGGGAGATTTTATTTTCCTATTTAAAGTGGTAGTAAATATATACTATTTTTTTCTTTTATAAATTTAATTTTTAAATGATTTTGATCACCACTATTCTTACAAAAGTTAAGCTTATATATTAATATGCGTCCTTCCATTAGTCCGGTCCACTTCAAGATGAATGGGAAAAGGGCCGTAAGGCCTCAGACGCCCAGTTCCACTACAACAACAACGATTAGTCCGGTCCATATATTAGCATTGGTCCTCGTTAAACTGTGCTACCGTGAAGTGCTCGACTTCCCCTCTGCAGAGGATCAAAATTGTGATGGTATGTCTTCGGATCATCCTCAGGGATGTTTCCCAGACTGTCGCCAATAGCCCTTTGTGCAGCTCTAGTGCGACGTAAATGAACTACAACAACACTACTTCTAAATAATTCAGACTTATGCGATATACCAGTTTGTAACAGTTAATCCGTGTTGAAACCTTTAAAAGGTTGGTAAAATTGACCGAAGATCTTCAAATTTTCGTTTGTAGTTGTTTTCCTTTTTTTAAAAATATATTTTATCAAATCCGGAGCAGTTGGCATCTCTGAATTGCTCTTCCAAGATAAATACAAATACTGAAATAAACCTGCTACCAGTCTTTTCTTTTTCATTTTTTAAGAACTGAAATCGCTCTAATTTAATTTGTGAGCGACATTCTACGACATTCTTTTTTACGGTGGTACGTGTAGCAGATTTTCATTTAAATGAAACAGAAATTTTCTTCAACTAGCTACTGTTTTTGTAAGAAATGTATAATTTTAGGAATGATATATCACAAAATATATAGTTTCATATAAAAAGATTTTGGTTGATAGGGAAAAGTCAGTTATTTCTATTGGGAATGCGAAAAATGAAAGATTTTAGTTACCAGTCCTTAACATTTTGAAAAACAGACATTGTTATAAAAATGAAAGATTGAAAGAAATGAAAATTTGAGTCGAAGAGGTTATAAAATGTTAGAAACGTTATTCTTATATTAACCTCTTCAGACCTAATATATTTTGACTTACGGTTTTTAAGTGGTAGCTAAATTTTGAAAAGGATACTAGTGTGAAGCAGGAACATGTTCTAAAAATATTTTCATTTCGTTTATAGTGATATGAAAAATTCTAAATTGGATTTACCAAACTAAGGTGGAAATCAACATTAAATTTTTTTTAGCAGTCTCGGACACCATTTTTTAATTTTTTCAGGCTGTGGACCCCTTGTATTATGTGTTGGTAAGCGAGTGTGCACGTCGGGTTTGAAGAATTTAAGTAGATATTTTTATATGGTTACCATTTTAATCATAAAAAAATTGAAAAAGCATTTAATTAACAATTTTTTTTATAAAAAATGAGATTTATGCACATATTTATGAGGAAATCCCTGGAAATCTAAGCGAAAAGATATTTTTAATGATATAAATATTTCATAAACCTAAAAAAAATATGTTGACGTGTTTAAAACTCTCAAAAATGGTCGCCTATTTTCTATACTCGCCTGACATGAATGAGGTAAACAAAAGTGATTTGAAACCGCAAACTTAAAGTTATTAACAAAAATATGGAAAATAAAGTTTAAAAAAAAAGACAGGAAAAACCACAGTAGCAGAGAAATACAAAGTTGCTGAAAGTGCATTTCCTCGCGCATGGAGAGTGGGTGAGAAACCCATATCGTGAACATTGCAATATTAGAAAAGTATTTTGCTATGATTTGCTTTTCTCTGCCACTACGGTTTTTCCAGTTCGGTGTTTTCAGCCGTATATATGATTTAATTTCTGTTTCACTCTCTGACGTTGCGGTTTTCCTAATTTTGTTTCTCACTTTTAGTTTCCCTTTTTTCGTAATTTTATGTTTTCTGTTTCAAATCGCTTTTGGTTTTCTTATTCACATTTGGCAACCCAAGAGAATGGGCGTCTATTTTTGAGCGCTCTAAACATGACTTTTAATACTATCTTCATATTCGTTGAAGTATATGGGATTTCTTGGGACAGGGGTGAAAACGAGACGGAAAAGAGGAAAGGCTGGTAGTAAAATCATTTCCGTTATAGCTAGGTTTGGGGAGGAGTTCACTTATTCTTTTTTTTAAATTTTTCAAGAATATCTACTTTATCTTGGAGTCCTAGTCCTAGTGTTTTGATCTTATTGGGCACCTGGGCCGCGAAGCGGCCCCTATCCCATTCATCTGGAATTTTAGAACAGTTTTGGTTGAGCAATGAGGTAAGCAGGCAATGGAGTATTTTATCTTGGAAAAGATGCAGTTTAATATATATGCCAGAATTATAAAAGGAATCTTGATAGTTACAGATATTTCATTTTTTTCGAAAAAAAATGCTGGAATGAAATGTTTTACGTACCAGGTTTTTCTCCTTTCCGTCTTGCTATATAAGGGCTTTCACCCATGTCTTGGGAATATCATTGAGTATATCTTTCAATGAGTCATCCAGACCTGCCAACTTTTAATCCCTTCCATTATCATTTTACCCAGTGGAATTAAAACTTCAATTTTAAGCAAACAAATAAGTTGTATTTGAAAATAATTAAGTTGACAACCATAATAGTAACACATACCTGCCAACCATGGGTGAAAGCGAGACGGAAAATAGGAAAAGCTGGTAGTAAACCCATTTCAGTTTTAACATGTTTTTGGGAGGAATTAAACTATTCTCATTTTTAATTATTCAGCTATATCTACTTTTCTATAAAGAATGAAGCTGTTTTTTATATATGCTAAAATTGTAAAAAAATTACGGTAGTTACAGAAATTTAATGTTTCTTGAAAAATATGCTACAATGAAATGCCTTCCGTACCAGTTTTTGCTCTTTTCCGTCTCGCTATATATAGGCTTTCAGCCCTGCTGCCAACTCTTCCGGATTTTCCGTAAGATTTTATTTTCATATTTAAAGTGGTAGTAAATATATACTATTTTTTTCTTTTATAAACTTAATTTTCAAATGATTTTGATCACCACTATTCTTACAAAAATTAAGCACATATATTAATATGCGTTACTATCATGGTTGTCAACTTAAGTTTTCTCAAATACAACGCATTTGCTTGCTTAAAAGTGAAGTTTTAATTCCATTTTAATACCACTGAGAAAAATGATAATGGAAGGGATATGACGCATATTAATGGAATGTTCCCAGCAAATCACCGAAGTCAAGCATCACTGGCTGCGGTCAGTGTGCGGGTGGGTGACCACTTGGATCAGTCTGCGTAGGGACCGAGAGTGTGCGGTATTGGTCCTCGTTAAACTGTTCTACCGTAAAGTGCTCGACTTCGCGTGCAGGTCGTCGGGCTACCGAAACGGAGGTACCATCCCCTATGCCGAGGATCAAAATTGTGATGGCATGTCTTCAGATCATCCTCAAGGATGTTTTCCAGACAGTCGCCAATAGCCCATTGAGCAGCTCTAGTGCAACGTAAACTAACTACTACTACATTGATTGACTTAAAGGCTATTATGAAATATTCTTCATTGGTAGTGAACTCGAGCAATTATTTAAAAACAAAATTAAGCAAGAGGTACCAACTTCTCGCCTTTCTGCAAGAGTTTTAATAAATTGATTAGCTAATTAAATACACTTAACAAAAAAATCAACGCACCAAGAAGCAATCATCCGATTGCTTTGAAATATCGTATGCATGAATATTTTGAACAGATATGCAAATGATTAAAATTTGGCGTCCAATGAACGAATAGTTTGATCTCTGGTGCATCGGAACTGCGCCTTCAGGAGACGTAATAAGGAGCAGTTCTTCAACGGTTGTTAAAACTTTCAGTTTGATTGCGATTCAGATTACCTTTCAACAACTTAAAAAATGCCTCGCTGCAG
>NC_092212.1:30490225-30492082 GCF_043381705.1 Parasteatoda tepidariorum | reverse complement strand
GACCACATACGGCACGTGTTGCTATGAACTGTCTGCAAGCTTGTCAAACTCTTCCTTGGCCTGCCAGATCACCAGATCTCTCTCCCATCGAACATGTCTGGGATATGATGGGAAGGCGATTGCATCTGGCACAGAATGTTGATGACCTCGTTCGACAATTGGATCGAATTTGGCAGGAAATACCGCAAGAGACCACCCAGGAGCTTTATCGGTCTATGCCACGCCATGTGGCAGCTTGTATCCAGGCTAGAGGCGGGTCAACACCTTATTGAACTTGTTACTGTAACTCTGCTATAAATTATTCAATTGTTCTGAACTTTTAATCGTTTACTTTTCTGTACATTGTCTTCCTATCCACCAATTTTCGTTTCAATCGGACAACTCCTTCTTGGTGCGTCGAGTTTTTTGTTATAGAGTGTAGTTAACGTTGTTAAAAAAAGATAGTGGCGCTCATTTTTTAAAAGTATCACCACGAGATTACAGCGTTTAGACTTAGATTCGTTCTGGTTGCTCAGATCGAATCTGAGATGGCTAGACTAGTTTATGGTGATAACTTCTAGACTTAGACTAAGTCTGAATACAGAGTCCCTGATCGCGAAGCGGGCACCTCACTCTTTCATCTGTAATATTGCTTGTACGAAGCTAAGAAAATGGCAGTTTTGTCAGACTATGAATTTGAATGAACAAGGCTCGGTTAAAAGAACGGTGAGTCAGAAATCACGAGCTCGAAAGACCACTGAAAGAGGGAGTTCGAACATTTATAAATAATTTAAAGACAGATTTTGCATATTATTAATTTTGAGTGTTACGGTTTCTATCCTCACTATGCAAATGTTATTTTTTGATTGGATGATAAATATACTTGTACTAGAGGGCTGCGCCCCCTGCTCGCTGACGCTCGCCAACCCCCGAAAATTGCTACGCAATCTTATATGGTTTGCTTCGCGTACCAAGATCGCTTCGCTCGCTACTAACTTAGGTACATTGCAAATGCACACAATTCTAAGAATTCAAAACAATCGTTCAAATCCATATAAAAAAAATTACCTCTTTTTACTAAAT
Organism: Parasteatoda tepidariorum; assembly: GCF_043381705.1. Taxonomy (NCBI): domain Eukaryota; kingdom Metazoa; phylum Arthropoda; class Arachnida; order Araneae; family Theridiidae; genus Parasteatoda; species Parasteatoda tepidariorum. Next base: position 30,491,020 of record NC_092212.1, on the reverse strand, counting down.
ACTAAGTCATTAAAATAAATTTGAATTCAAATAAATGACATGTAATTCGTTAAACCTATTAGAAATGTGCCATAGTATAATTCGTGATGTAAATCAAAAATCGACAAATAAATCGTAATACATAAATTCGTGAAAAAAACCGCTTTCGACACAATACTAAAATAGAGATCTATCGACAAAGACTACTCACTTCTGCCTTGCTTAATAGTATGAGATTGCCGCAGTTGATGCTCTCTGGTTATTTCAGTTTCTGTTTTTAAAAGCGCTATATGTTGAGTTACCTCAGATAGATTTGGCATGTGACATTTTTAGCGGCAATCATGGGTCGATTTGCCGTGTAACAGAAATAGTAGCGTAAGCAAAACAAAGCAAACGTTGCCACCGGCGGAAAAGAAATACAGCCAAAATTTGGGAGCCACGTAAGAGAATTATATATATTAGATATTTAGATCTATTGGTAAACAAAAGTGATTTTTCTAAGTAATCATTTTTTTAAATAACATTTATGTTGTTATAACGTTATATTGTTGAAACAAATTTGATGAGTTCACATCCTTAATTTAATATTTTCGCTTACCAAACGGTAGGATATATTAAATATTTTTTTTTGCCTGCATCTCATTGGGCATGAAGCTGATCCTTAAGTTCTAAATCATTTAACAGATCTCTTTAACTGTAATTTATAACAGTATATTAATGTTATTTGCTCAAAAATAATAATTGTTAGACCACCTTTCTAAATAACTTTATCTTAAAATGTAAGGCAGATTTACATTATAATAAGTCGTGAGATAG